>NW_028119754.1:0-78195 GCF_965119305.1 Pelophylax lessonae
TTCCTGCTTCAAATGTGCCCCCAATGGGCCCTCAAAACAAACATATACCTCACCTTTCGCTGAATCGTCCAGGCGAACAACGTCCGCCTTCCCCTCCTTCGCCGTCCCGGTCTTGTCCCCCGCCGCCCCGGCCGTCACTGCCACCACTGCCGGCGCACCAACAACCTGGGGAGGGGCCCCAGCCCCCCCTGCAACTAGCCCCGTGGAAGACGGCCCCGCCAGCCCCGGGGCCCCCCCCGGCTCCGTGCCCGAGCCCCCCGCCGGAGGCACCCAAGCCGCCGCTGGAGACAAGCGGCCCCCGTCCCCCGGGGGCAAACGCCCCAAGAGGTCCCGTAGACCCAGGAGGAAGCCCCTCAAACCCCCATCATCACCCCCTTCCGGGGTCCCCGCCCCCACTGGCCGGGACACCCCCACCCCCCGAGCCCCTCCAGCACTCCCACCCCCCACATCAAACAAGCCCCGCAAATCAGACAAAGCCAGAGAAGGAATTGTGACCTCACCTGTCTGCCCAGGGGGGGCGCCCCCAGCCGCCGATCCAGCCTCCCTCGTCGCCGACCGACCACCGACATCCTCTTCCACATCCGATCCGGACACCTCGCCTTCCGAACGATCGTCCCCGGGCACCGCCGACATCCGTCCACCAGGTGTCGCACTCCCGCCATCTGCAGAGCCGAGCGACAGGCGTCCACGCCCCCGTACTCCAGCTCCGCCCGACGGAGACCTCTGTGAACCAGCCGAACTTCCGATGACCCGGCCACGTGACTTGCCCCGCCGCGTCATCTCTCTGCGCCCAGCCGAGGCCGACTCCGAGTCCCGCCGATCACTGCTGCCACCGGCCGCCATGAAGCCGCTCCCACGCCGAGGCACCCCTCCGACCGGAGCATCGCCAGTAGGGGAGCCCGCCAGTCCAGTAGCACCCCGTCGAGAGGGACGGGGAGAGACCGAAGGCCGCCTCCCCCCACTACCCCCAGAGCTCCGTCCATGCAGAGGATTCCTCCCAGAGGCGCGCACGGCCGCAGCAGGAGTACGCTTAGCCGGCGGCCCTGAAGGGTCCCTGTCGGGGCTCCTAGGATGACGCTGAGCTCGAGGGGAAGGGGCCGGTGAAAAACGCTCCGGCGGCCGTGACCGCCGAGCCCGCGGGACCGCAAGCCCCTCCGCATCCCGTGCAGAGTCCTGAACCCCCATCAACGTGGAGACCTGGGACCGGAGCCACTCAGTCCCCTTCACCGCGGCAGCGGCCTTAATTTGCTCCAGCAAAACGTCCAAATCCGCCATCACAGACCAGGGAAGCTGAGGTGAGATACTCTGCAGTGAAAAAGGTGGGTGACCAAGCTTCTTCTTCCTTCGTCCGTTGAACTTCCACTGACCTCCAATCTGAGGGGCCACCCCTCCTAACTGTACCTCAACCCCTCCCAAACCTGATACACCAATCCCTGAATACCCCCCAACTCAAAACAATTTAATTTAACTCACACCTGCCCTGTCTCCCCTCTTCACATGGTCATGTCTGCCCTGCGCTATTTTTTTTTTTTTTTCGCTTCGGGCCTTGCTCTCCTCACTGTACATCTTCTATTTACCCCCGCTATTCACTCCACACTGTACATCTTCTATTTACCCCCCCCCATACACTCCGCACTGTACATCTTCTATTTTCCCCCCGCCATACACTCCGCACTGTACATCTTCTATTTTCCCCCCGCCATTCACTCAGCACTGTACATCTTCTATTTACCCCTCGCCATTCACTCCGCACCTTACATCTTCTATTTTCCCCCCGCCATACACTCCGCACTGTACATCTTCTATTTTCCCCCCGCCATACACTCCGCACTGTACATCTTCTATTTACCCCCCGCCATACACTACGCACTGTACATCTTCTATTTACCCCCCGCCACACACTCCGCACTGTACATCTTCTATTTACACCCCCGCCATTCACTCCTCACTGTACATCTTCTATTTACCCCCGCTATTCACTCCACACTGTACATCTTCTATTTACCCCCCCCCATACACTCCGCACTGTACATCTTCTATTTTCCCCCCGCCATACACTCCGCACTGTACATCTTCTATTTTCCCCCCGCCATTCACTCAGCACTGTACATCTTCTATTTACCCCTCGCCATTCACTCCGCACCTTACATCTTCTATTTTCCCCCCGCCATACACTCCGCACTGTACATCTTCTATTTTCCCCCCGCCATACACTCCGCACTGTACATCTTCTATTTACCCCCCGCCATACACTACGCACTGTACATCTTCTATTTACCCCCCGCCACACACTCCGCACTGTACATCTTCTATTTACACCCCCGCCATTCACTCCTCACTGTACATCTTCTATTTACCCCCGCTATTCACTCCACACTGTACATCTTCTATTTACCCCCCCCCCCCCCATACACTCCGCACTGTACATCTTCTATTTTCCCCCCGCCATACACTCCGCACTGTACATCTTCTATTTTCCCCCCGCCATTCACTCAGCACTGTACATCTTCTATTTACCCCTCGCCATTCACTCCGCACCTTACATCTATTTTCCCCCCGCCATACACTCCGCACTGTACATCTTCTATTTACCCCCCGCCATACACTCCGCACTGTACATCTTCTATTTAACCCCCGCCATATACTCCGCACTGTACATCTTCTATTTACCCCCCGCCACACACTCCGCACTGTACATCTTCTATTTACCCCCCGCCATTCACTCCACACTGTACATCTTCTATTTACACCCCCGCCATTCACTCCTCACTGTACATCTTCTATTTACCCCCGCTATTCACTCCACACTGTACATCTTCTATTTACCCCCCCCCATACACTCCGCACTGTACATCTTCTATTTTCCCCCCGCCATACACTCCGCACTGTACATCTTCTATTTTCCCCCCGCCATTCACTCAGCACTGTACATCTTCTATTTACCCCTCGCCATTCACTCCGCACCTTACATCTTCTATTTTCCCCCCGCCATACACTCCGCACTGTACATCTTCTATTTTCCCCCCGCCATACACTCCGCACTGTACATCTTCTATTTACCCCCCGCCATACACTACGCACTGTACATCTTCTATTTACCCCCCGCCACACACTCCGCACTGTACATCTTCTATTTCCCCCCCGCCATTCACTCCACACTGTACATCTTCTATTTACACCCCCGCCATTCACTCCGCACTGTACATCTTCTATTTACCCCCCGCCATTCACTCCGCACTGTACATCTTCTATATACCCCCGCCATACACTCCGCACTGTACATCTTCTATTTACCCCCCGCCATACACTCCGCACTGTACATCTTCTATTTACCCCCCGCCATACACTCCGCACTGTACATCTTCTATTTACCCCCCTCCATTCACTGCACACTGTAAATCTTCTATTTACCCCCCGCCATTCACTCCGCACTGTACATCTTCTATTTACCCCCCTCCATACACTCCTCACTGTACATCTTCTATTTACCCCCCGCCATTCACTCCGCACTGTACATCTTCTATTTACCCCCCGCCATACACTCCGCACTGTACATCTTCTATTTACCCCCCGCCATACACTCCTCACTGTACATCTTCTATTTACCCCCCGCCATTCACTCCGCACTGTACATCTTCTATTTACCCCCCCCCCGCCATTCACTCCGCACTGTACATCTTCTATTTACCCTCCGCCATTCACTCCGCACTGTACATCTTCTATTTACCCCCCCCCCGGCATTCACTCCACACTGTACATCTTCTATTTACCCCCCGCCATTCACTCCGCACTGTACATCTTCTATTTACCTCCCGCCATTCACTCCACACTGTACATCTTCTATTTACCTCCCGCCATTCACTCCACACTGTACATCTTCTATTTACCCCCCGCCATACACTCCTCACTGTACATCTTCTATTTACCTCCCCCCATACACTCCGCACTGTACGTCTTCTATTTACCTCCCCCCCATACACTCCGCACTGTACATCTTCTATTTACCCCCCGCTATTCACTCTGCACTGTACATCTTCTATTTACCCCCCGCCATACACTCCGCACTGTATATATTCTATTTACCCCCCGCCATTCACTCCACACTGTACATCTTCTATGTACCCCCCGCCATTCACTCCACACTGTACATCTTCTATTTACCCCCCGCCATTCACTCCACACTGTACATCTTCTATTTACCCCCCGCCATTCACTCCGCACTGTACATCTTCTATTTACCCCCCGCCATACACTCCGCACTGTACATCTTCTATTTACCCCCGCCATACACTCCGCACTGTACATCTTCTATTTATCCCCCCCCCGCCATTCACTCCGCACTGTACATCTTCTATATACCCCCGCCATACACTCCGCACTGTACATCTTCTATTTACCCCCCGCCATACACTCCGCACTGTACATCTTCTATTTACCCCCCGCCATACACTCCGCACTGTACATCTTCTATTTACCCCCTTCCATTCACTGCACACTGTAAATCTTCTATTTACCCCCCGCCATTCACTCCGCACTGTACATCTTCTATTTACCCCCCTCCATACACTCCTCACTGTACATCTTCTATTTACCCCCCGCCATTCACTCCGCACTGTACATCTTCTATTTACCCCCCGCCATACACTCCGCACTGTACATCTTCTATTTACCCCCCCCCGCCATACACTCCGCACTGTACATCTTCTATTTACCCCCCGCCATTCACTCCACACTGTACATCTTCTATTTACCCCCCCCCCCGGCATTCACTCCACACTGTACATCTTCTATTTACCCCCCGCCATTCACTCCGCACTGTACATCTTCTATTTACCTCCCGCCATTCACTCCACACTGTACATCTTCTATTTACCCCCCGCCATACACTCCTCACTGTACATCTTCTATTTACCTCCCCCCATACACTCCGCACTGTACATCTTCTATTTACTCCCCCCCCAATACACTCCGCACTGTACATCTTCTATTTACCCCCCGCTATTCACTCTGCACTGTACATCTTCTATTTACCCCCCGCCATACACTCCGCACTGTATATATTCTATTTACCCCCCGCCATTCACTCCACACTGTACATCTTCTATGTACCCCCCGCCATTCACTCCACACTGTACATCTTCTATTTACCCCCCGCCATTCACTCCGCACTGTACATCTTCTATTTACCCCCCGCCATACACTCCGCACTGTACATCTTCTATTTACCCCCGCCATACACTCCGCACTGTACATCTTCTATTTATCCCCCCCCCGCCATTCACTCCGCACTGTACATCTTCTATTTACCCCCCGCCATACACTCCGCACTGTACATCTTCTATTTACCCCCCGCCATACACTCCGCACTGTACATATTCTATTTACCCCCTGCCATTCACTCCGCACTGTACATCTTCTATTTACCCCCCGCCATACACTCCGCACTGTACATATTCTATTTACCCCCTGCCATTCACTCTGCACTGTACATCTTCTATTTACCCCCCGCCATACACTCTGCACTGTACATCTTCTATTTACCCCCCGCCATTCACTCCGCACTGTACATCTTCTATTTACCCCCCGCCATTCACTCCACACTGTACATCTTCTATTTACCCCCCGCCATTCACTCCGCACTGTACATCTTCTATTTACCCCCCGCCATACACTCCGCACTGTACATCTTCTATTTACCCCCGCCATACACTCCGCACTGTACATCTTCTATTTATCCCCCCCCCGCCATTCACTCTGCACTGTACATCTTCTATATACCCCCCGCCATACACTCCGCACTGTACATCTTCTATTTACCCCCCGCCATACACTCCGCACAGTACATATTCTATTTACCCCCTGCCATTCACTCCGCACTGTACATCTTCTATTTACCCCCCGCCATACACTCCGCACTGTACATCTTCTATTTACCCCCCGCCATACACTCTGCACTGTACATCTTCTATTTACCCCCCGCCATTCACTGCACACTGTACATCTTCTATTTACCCCCCGCCATTCACTCCGCACTGTACATCTTCTATTTTCCCCCCCGCCATACACTCCGCACTGTACATCTTCTATTTACCCCCCGCCATACAATCCGCACTGTACATCTTCTATTTACCCCCGCCATATACTCTGAAGGGGAATGACAGGACCTCTTTCTAGTTGCTGGCAACCATTTTCTAGCTTGACCTGTGTAACACCATTTTCTTTCTTACAACTCTGACTTGTAATGACTTGTTTCAGTTAAGGTTACTTTAAGTCTTTAGTTAAACACGAACAATGACCTAAGTAAATCACCCGATATGTTTTTTCAGTTTTTTCACACCTTAGCTTAAGATACATTCTTTATCGCACATTAACTTCCTCTTTAGTTATACTAAGTCTTAGGGTCTAGACAAGGCATATTTTGCAATTTCTAATGAACATTCTGTATTAACCCATTGTTCTACTTTTGTGAGACATGACTCTTCCTGAGAGCACTCATTCCCCCCTCCCAACTGTATTTCCTGTTCAATTCTGTGTATAATAGTTACACTGCTTTGCAAATAAAGTTAAGAATGTTTTAGACTGATCACGGTTTGGACGTGTTTTCTTTAGCAGGATAGAACATTCTCCAGAGCTCTGCCTTATTTGCATAGACTAGACTAGACGTTGCTATTAAGTCAGGGACTTAACTTTTGAGTATACATTTAAGGTATCTAGGGTGAATATAAAGAGAAATCACCAACAGATTGGGGGCTTTCGTCCGGGACGGAGAGAGAGCGGCCATCACGGGTCCAAGGATTCACCGGTCTGGGTAAGGAGATATTTTATTTTATCTGTTTGCCTGTCCGGTGGGACTTGGCCGTTTGGCCCTGGTTCCGTTCTTTGAGCCATAGACACCAAACGCTCAGGGAGCGTGTTGGATAATAGAGCAGCTCTGGGAGACGCTCTGGATTTTTTACATATATATATATATATATATATATATATATATATATATATATATATATATATATAGAAGCTTCAGGGAAGCTTGAATACTAATATATATATATATAAGGAGGCTTCAGGGAAGCCAGAATAATATTTTTCAGGGAAAGATATTATATGTTAGGTTGTTGAACCTGAATACGTTCTGGGAACGTATCGAGACAGTGTCTCTGGGAGACACAGGATTTGTCATTTATAAGGAAAGACAATATCCGGGGCTTCTGGGAAGCCCAGGGGATTTTTTCCTCGGGAAGAATCCCGTTCCTCTGGGAGGGACAAATAAAACGTCTCTGGGAGGCGTTGAAGCTGTCTTCAACAAAGACAGTTTTTTTCTTTGGGTTTCAGGGAAGCCCAGGGGGTTTTAGGAAAACCCCGTTCCTTTAGTGAATAATAAATAGATGTCAGTCTGTTCTGTGTAGAAAACAAATACTTTCCTTTTCTTGCTTCTATCTTTCTATCGCATAGAAACTGTAAGATTTAGAGTATAAGATAATTTGTTTGTGTGATCTAAAAAAGCTTATTTAGTAAGTAGATAAGTTCGTTCATCACGTGATTATTTTGTTATTTCATTCGAAAATATTGTCATATTGTATTGGAGTATTATATTGCTGGTTTGACATATATGGAAACTGTATCTATAATTATATATGACTTGTAAAAATTGCGCCTGCTGACTGTTAATATAACACACTGTTCTGATAGCGACAGTTTCATTATTACTGTAAAAATTGACTGACCGATCGTAGGTTATCAGACAAATCAAGATGAATGTTTATTATGTGTATTGTTTGTTTGTCTATAATGGTAGGAAAGCCTTCTTGATAGCCACTATACCTGGGAGTATAAGGTGTAATATACATACACCAAATGGCTTTACATGAGGGTTTTTAACCATAAAGAGGGTCTATGGACCCAGATACATTTAAATGATTTTGTGAATGTGTAAATCTTAGAGACATGTTTTGTTTATGCTTTTGTGAAATTATACTGAAGGTTTAGGTCTGATGCTTGCCATACATGATACAATTTTCTTACAATTTTCAGTACAGTTTTTCTTGAAATTTACCTTCAGCTATGTAGTACAAACGTCTGCCTAATTGGATACAAATGAATGTGTATAATTTTGACCTCTTATGTGGTTTGTGGTGGATCTAACAGAAAATTGTAAGATAAAGAGTTGTCCGAACATGTATGGCCAGCCTTAGAGATATTAGGATACAAGTAACTCTTCTAGTAAATGTTTAGTTGTAATATAAAGTACATGGAAAAAGTGGGGAGAATTGGTTTATTTATGCCCCGTATTAGTACAATTTAAAAAAAAAAAAAACTACGTAGAGCTATTAGAAGTGAAAGTGAATGTCTTTAAATACGTAGATATAGACCACAGCGATTGCCTATAGACAGAAGACGGGTGAGACTGTTTGGGAGTTTTGGCCAGTTAAGTGTCACTGAGTAGCAAGGCACAGTCTTATGATTCAGACATTTGTCATTAATTTAAAGTCACAGTACATGTTAATTGTAAAACAGCAAGTTTCTGATTGGGCTACGAAAACTTTGTAAGGTTTTCAAAAAGCCATAACAGAGAGCGATGCAACTGGCTCTTTTGATCTGTCTAAAGAAAAGCAGCCTGTCAGCGCGCATTTCCAAGGACCTTATCAGAAGAGGCAAATAAAAGAGTAGGACATTTTCAACATAGGCCCCCCTACAATAATAATATTACCTTACAAACACCCCTGACCACACCTGCACCCCACGGTTTCATTCTCCAAGGCAGGTGTAGTTTTCTTCGTAATGTCAGACGAGCAGAAAATGTTTATGTGTCAGATACATTTAAAACTAGTACATTTCCTTACACAAGGGGAAAAGAGGGGGGGGGGGTCACTGCTGCAAATGCACTTCTGCATTAGTTCCCTAATTCAGAACAGTCGTAGAACAAACGGTCTCAGCATTCCTACACATATACAATTATTTTTATAGAATTTTCTTGAAGTTTTGCCATTTATACATTTGTGCCCATCTTGTATGAGCGTAGTAATAATGAATAAAAACACTATTTTACTAGAAAAAAAAATAAAAAAATGGCTGCTGTCGGCAGGATATTTTGAAGTTATTTTTTATAGAATTATAGATAATGAAAAATTATATTTTGCAAATGATCCCCTATGTGAAGGGGAGCCTTCCTGCAAAATTTTGAAAATTGGCTACTTGCCAAGAAACCGTTCAAATGTCATATCATTATTCCTGTTATAGCTATGGAATTTATTTTTGGACAGAAAGAGTTACCGCAATTAGTGTGACCATTGGACCCTGTTGGCACAGAGCCAAAAGTTTCAAATCAGATTAACTTTTTATCTGATTATAGTTTTTAAATTATGTTTTATGTGTATCCTCTATTAAAAGAGCGGAACCTCTGGCAAGATTTTTGTTAGAATGGCACGTGAAAAAAAAAAATAAATTGAAAAAAATGGAAAATTTTTGGAAAATTGGCACTAAGCCAAAAAGTTTTTTTAGTTCTTTATCTGATCATAGCATGCAAGTGGTATCTGATGTGCCATCTCTACTGACAACCATACAATCCGATGCTACCCACTGTACAGTGATTGGTTTAAGTAGTGTGTTTTTATCAAGCGTCCTATTGGACGAGGAGACACAGCCATCTTTGTTTCTTATTTTTCAGTCCAGGTAACTGACCTGGTGTAGAAATGCCTTAGGGATAAGTAGACAATTCAATTGTCCGCTCTATAGTTCTCCAGACCATGCAAGAGGGGATGGACACCTGCTCATGGTTCAGTCCCGCTACAATATGTATATGACATATGTAGTCATTTTGTGGAGGCCAGTCAGAGCGAGTGAGTTTATTGAAGAAATGTACATGTATGTGGAAACAAAGTGTCACAGGAATAATGACAATGGTGTCAGGAAAGTGTTGTTTACCTTGGTTTTGTTCTCACAGGTGATAGTAGAGTCAGTCATATAAGAAGTGGGTCTTGCCAGCCCACAGTGGGTCTTGCCCGCCCACAGGATCATTAATTGTTATGGATCCAGACTACTCCTATCTATAATAACATTTTGAGACAAACCACAGGTCCAGAAATGTCACAAGTAATGTTGAATGCGTTTATATATCTGAAAAATGCTATGGTTGTAGCGCCTGCACTGGGCCTCCCAAATCATGGAAAAATGTTTTGTGTTTATGCAAGGGACAATTGTAAGACCATGACAGGTATACTTGCCCAGGAGTATGGTGGTAAACTTTGCCCTATAGTTTTTTGTCCAAAGATGGTCGCAGTCCAGGCCTAAAGGCATGCCTGAAGTGACTCTGAACATAGTACATAGCATCTTGTGAGATGGTAATAGGGATGGCCACATCATTTGCCCTAGGTAGGCCCCAGTTTGAAAATGGGCTACTGGCATTAAAGGTTGTGTTACACCACAACATGATGTGTAGGCAGCCATAGAGGGAGCAGAGGATGTTTTTGTGGTTAATTTCCTGCTCCAAGTCAAAAGATCACACATTATTGAAGCTAAAGAAACGCATACTACAGAACATATTTTTAAGGACTTGGGTGATGTTTTAGAAAAAGTTGGGAATCGCCTTTTTCTAAAAGAGGGGAGATCTTGTGTGTATCCCCGCAGCTAGCGCCCCACTGTTTATTGCCTAGTATTATGGAATAGGACACAGGGGGTGGGAAAGAACATATGAAGTATTACTGACAGTTTAGTGCAATCATATGTTGCTAGATGCCTCACCTGTATTAGAAACAAACAGGCCAAACATGAGCATCTCCAATACCCATCAAACCCATTGACACATCTACAAATAGATTTCACATATAGGCCCAAAGCAGGGAAGAAATAAGAGTTTTTTTTAGTCAAATAGTGGACGTGTTTAGCAGATGAGTGGAAGCTTTTAGGACCACAAAAAGGGAGATGCCCACACGGTGGCATGCATTCTCAATCAGGAGATTATTCCTGGATGGGGGTGCCTGCCTTGAATTAGGCTTAATTATGCTCCAGTTTTCATATCAAAAATATGCCAGGAACTAGTTAAAATCTTGAAAATAGATTATTATCCGCAGAGTTCAGGTATAATGGAAAGAATGAATAGCACAAATAAAGAGTAATTGAAACTTTGAATCAAGTGGAACGGAACGAAAAGTTGCTCGCACCTTTTCTTTTCTTTTTACAGGAAAATACCCATCCCTTCAGAGAAGGAGACATAGTGGTGATGAAGCTGCTGCCCAAAGGAAAGAAACAAAAGGATTTCGCCTACGGCCCAGAGACCACTGTGGTAGCAGTTACCAGGACCGCTGTTTTGACCGAAACACAGCCCTACTTGGATCCATGCCACTAGAGTGAAGTTGGTGCGGACAGGACCTGAGCCAGAGGATCCAGAAGCAAGCAAGAAGGTACTAACGGGGGCAGACCGCCCTGACCTTGAACAGGAGGATCCAGAAGCAAGAGAGGTACTAACGGGGGCAGACCGCCCTGACCTTGAACAGGAGAGTCAAGAAAAGGGGGTATTGACAGGGGCAGACCGCCCAGACCCTGTAGAAAATGACTTTTCCAGTTGCACCGGACTCAGGCAAACTATGGCTGCTGATAATCCTGATTCCATTTTCAGTGTTTTCCCTTGTATGGACTGCTACTAACTGCATCCATCACCCAGAAGATTTGGGTGTCATGAGAAGTATATGCGGACCATACCCTGCATATGAGACGCATAACAGAACAAAGAGAGAATTAAATATTGAGCATGATGTAGATGAGAATTCACCCACTTTTCATAGTGAAATGTTATTAACAAAATTTAAATATGCTTATGCTAATAAGTCAGGTTTTGAGAAATGTTGGATATGTAGCAAACTCCATCCAGAAACAGCCCGCATCCCTCTTATTGCTGTCCCTTTGAATATTACCCAGTTTCTTAAAGAGACCTCTGCTACTTTAACTAATGTGTCAAGTAATAATAATATCACTTTCCCAGTAGATGGTAGGAGCCATTTCCCAGACTGGTGTTTCAGCCTGGGAAATAACACGTGTTAACCCTTCCATTTGCAAAAAGTCAATTCTTAATATTACTTCCTGCCAGGCCCCATTGGAAAAATCATGTTCCCTGTTTGATATATCAAGTCCTAGTTTAAATAAGACCATAATGAGTAATTACCAGAATTTCTCTAGAGACATACAAAAAGTACTGGACCACCTTGTGACCGCAGTACAGAATAGACGCCTACAAGAATGTATTGCCCAAAGACCGTTTTCACGGGGACAAAGTATATATGTATGTTGTGGGAAGGAATGCTATCCCCGGGATTAAATAATCATTCTGAAATCATTGATGAGATAATGGAAAAAAAACTCAGATGATATTAAGTTGCTAAATCTTGAACAAAGAGCCATTAGGAAGAAGTTAGAATTACATGATCTAGCTATAGATGGGTACCTTGACAACGTCACATTTGACGAAACGTGCGTCGGTCGCGGCGTGCT
The DNA here is from genome assembly GCF_965119305.1 of Pelophylax lessonae. Lineage (NCBI taxonomy): Eukaryota > Metazoa > Chordata > Amphibia > Anura > Ranidae > Pelophylax > Pelophylax lessonae. The sequence goes on from NW_028119754.1 coordinate 12,478, forward strand.
GACGTCACCTGCTTGTGCGGACGCTATTGGATAGGACGGGCGGAGAAGCCGACCGGCCGGCGGCTTGCCTAATCCTTGCTGTGAATACATCGTTTGTCTGTAAGTTGCTGTCTACTTGTTATTTAATAAAGTGTGGTGGTAATGCACTATGTAGTGCCTTTGTCTTGCATATCATTACTTTGGGGGATAACATTCGAGCGAGTTCTGGAGTGAGCTTCATCGGTTGCCTAAAGGATCGTGGTTAGGACTGTTTGGCTGTTAACCCATGAGATTCTGGTCTGGAGTGATCTTCACCGGTTGCCTGAGGGATCGCTTATGGGTCTGTTTGGCTGTTAACCCATTGGAGTTTGGTAAGCGGTAGTGGTGTTGGACAAGGTCTTCAGTGTGCTACCTTTCTCCTTTCTCTGTCTCACCCTAAACATCATTTCATCTGGTAAGCATTTAGTACTTAGGGGGTCTGTGCTCCACTCTCTTGGTTACTTGGCTCTGGTGATGGTGTGCACTTTCCAGGGTGGTTCATGAGCACCTAACAGTATTACGCTATGGAGTCTATTTTCTTTTCCCATGTATGACTGCCATCGATTGATGAGAGGCGAATCTGAGTACATCCATCTGAGGTTGATTCAACTCCGTTTGAGTTTTTTGGGCGAACTCTATTCCTTTTTCTGGTAAGGAGATTATGTGAATTTCGATATGATCATCTGACCCTGAAATCTGGAATTTGGACTGTATCTGTCATTTGGATAACACGTTTACATCATAGAGGACTTTTTGGTCTATCAATCATTGTGTCTTGTTTGATGGTTACTTATCAAATCAGCACTTAGTAGCGCGACTTAGCCCCTTTATCCTCTTTTTTGTTTGTCACAAATTAAGTTGCTGCTGTATTCATTAGTTAGCGCAGTTATAACTCCCCTTTTTCTAGCTATAGAAAGTATGAGTGCTGCACTGACTGGCCTCTGTGAGCATACTGAGGACTATGAATGTTGCACTTGGATATACAATACCACTTTGGAAGTGCCAAATTATAATGACATAATTGCCCAACACAGAAAGGAGGTCAATAAGTTGCAAGAAGAGGCCCGTAACATTGCTAAAAGCTGGGATCCCTTTGTAGGTATGGGAGGGTTTGGTTTTGGAGGAGTGTTTTCCTGGTTAAAAGACATTGCTATGATGATTATGATGATTTTACTTTTTCTATTATTTTTATATGCATGCTTTAAGCGTATTATGTGCCTAATTGCTAAAACCACAAAGAACCCAGACTCAGCTAATAGAGGGGGATCTTATGTAAGTTTGTACTTTAACAGAGATGTGGAAAATGTTGACACAGTTCTAACAGCTAGACAAGGTGTGCTGATCCAACAAACCCAAACCCCTTTTGATTACTAGGAATATGTAAAGTTCTATAAAGCCAAGAAAGCTAAGTCTATCATTTAAGTGGGCAGGTTTAGGTCCTTATTTGATTATACTAAGGAAGCCAAGGACATTGTCGCCTAACCTGTTATTCCTTTCCAGAGAGGCCTTGTGTCCTCTGATGACACCGTATAAATGATAAGGAGAAAAATCATGCATATGAAATTATGATTTTTTAGAGGGGATTGAAGGGGAATGACAGGACCTCTTTCTAGTTGCTGGCAACCATTTTCTAGCTTGACCTGTGTAACACCATTTTCTTTCTTACAACTCTGACTTGTAATGACTTGTTTCAGTTAAGGTTACTTTAAGTCTTTAGTTAAACACGAACAATGACCTAAGTAAATCACCCGATATGTTTTTTCAGTTTTTTCACACCTTAGCTAAAGATACATTCTTTATCGCACATTAACTTCCTCTTTAGTTATACTAAGTCTTAGGGTCTAGACAAGGCATATTTTGCAATTTCTAATGAACATTCTGTATTAACCCATTGTTCTACTTTTGTGAGACATGACTCTTCCTGAGAGCACTCATTCCCCCCTCCCAACTGTATTTCCTGTTCAATTCTGTGTATAATAGTTACACCGCTTTGCAAATAAAGTTAAGAATGTTTTAGACTGATCACGGTTTGGACGTGTTTTCTTTAGCAGGATAGAACATTCTCCAGAGCTCTGCCTTATTTGCATAGACTAGACTAGACGTTGCTATTAAGTCAGGGACTTAACTTTTGAGTATACATTTAAGGTATCTAGGGTGAATATAAAGAGAAATCACCAACACACTCCACACTGTACATCTTCTATTTACCCCTGCCATACACTCCGCACTGTACATCTTCTATTTACCCCCCGACATTCACTCTGTACTGTACATCTTCTATTTACCCCCCCCGCCATACACTCCGCACTGTACATCTTCTATTTACCTCCCGCCATTCACTCCGCACTGTACATCTTCTATTTACCCCCCGCCATACACTCCGCACTGTACATCTTCTATTTACCCCCCGCCATACACTCCGCACTGTACATCTTCTATTTACCCCCCGCCATACACTCCGCACTGTACATCTTCTATTTACCCCCCGCCATACACTCCGCACTGTACATCTTCTATTTACCCCCCGCCATTCACTCCACACTGTACATCTTCTATTTACCCTTCCCCATACACTCCGCACTGTACATCTTCTATTTACCCCCCGCCATACACTCCGCACTGTACATCTTCTATTTACCCCCCGCCATACACTCCGCACTGTACATCTTCTATTTACCCCCCGCCATTCACTCCGCACTGTACATCTTCTATTTACCCCCCGCCATTCACTCCGCACTGTACATCTTCTATTTACCCCCCCCCATACACTCCGCACTGTACGTCTTCTATTTACCCCCCGCCATACACTCCGCACTGTACATCTTCTATTTACCCCCGCCATTCACTCCGCACTGTACATCTTCTATTTACCCCCCCCCCGCCATTCACTCCGCACTGTACATCTTCTATTTACCCCCCGCCATACACTCCACACTGTACATCTTCTATTTACCCCCCGCCATACACTCCGCACTGTACATCTTCTATTTACCCCCCGCCATTCACTCCGCACTGTACATCTTCTATTTACCCCCCCCATACACTCCGCACTGTACATCTTCTATTTACCATTACCACATTCTGCACTATGCAAGTCATCTCCAACTCTATTTAACCACGCCCCCTTTAAGCCACGCCAAATATTTAGCACACTTTACACCAAGGCCACTTTTTGCATTTTTATTTTTAATCAACGTCTAGGGCCCAGTTTTAATCTTGCACACAGCCCTCTGATTTCATGATACGCCCTGAGTCAGGGAATAGAACTATGTGCAGAAAACACATCCAGTAAATGCATAGAGATAATCACCTATAATTGGGAATATCCAATCCCACTTCTCCTATATAATTCACTAATTATCTAACTATACTAAATAATGACCTGACTGACTGCATTATTCATTACAAATCATTCTCTTTATAAAAGATATTTTCTATCTCTTGTTGAGTCTTTGCTGTACATAGCGATGTCAGTATTTTAGTGTGAGAACCTCCTGAGCCAATCCGCTTCCCCAATAAACACTGGAGGCGGGGAGACTCCACCCAGAGCTGACATCACACTATTTCTAATCCTCACTTTGCTGAGCACTTCAATGTCACAGCCTGAAGAGTAATATGGAGAATGGGAAATGCAGTATAGAGGACAGATGTCTGTTCTTTATATAATCAAATCATTCTTCACACCCCTCCCCCACTCCCTCTTCTTCACACCCCTCCCCCGCTCCCTCTTCTTCACACCCCTCCCCCACTCCTCTTCTTCACACCCCTCCCCCACTCCTCTTCTTCACACCCCTCCCCCACTCCCTCTTCTTCACACCCCTCCCCCGCTCCCTCTTCTTCACACCTCTCCCCCACTCCCCCTTCTTCACACCCCTCCCCCACTCCCTCTTCTTCACACCCCTCCCCCGCTCCTTCTTCTTCACACCCCTCTCCCGCTCCCTCTTCTTCACACCCCTCCCCCACTCCCTCACACCCCCCCACTCCTTCTTCTTCACACCCTCCCCCACTCCCTCTTCTTCACACCCTCCCCCACTCCCTCTTCTTCACACCCCTCCCCCACTCCCTCTTCTTCACACCCCTCCCCCACTCCCTCTTCTTCACACCCCTCCCCCACTTCTTCTTCACACCCCTCCCCCACTCCCTCTCCTGTCACCTGATTCCTATATGTAGAGGGGAAATGCTTTCTTTTGTCCCCTCCCCCACTCCAATTGCTTCATTTTCACTCCAATGTTTGGGTAAGAAGGATTTACCTGACCCCTCCCCCATTATCTCTGCTGTTAGCTCCTCTGTGTACAAAAGTGTTTACACCCCCTCTCTATGCCCCGCCCCATGCTGTAATCTGAGTCATCTGTATAGAGAAGTTCTGACCCACCCCCTCCCTCTGCACCTCCCCCCTCTGCTGTTACCTGAGTCCTCTGTATTGTTCGGATTGAGTTCACCTGCTGGTGGCACTGTGCTACCCTGGGCTGATTGCTGCAGTTCCAGTGTCCACCAGCAGGTGTCTCCCAGAAGCCAGCAGGCTGCTATGATTACTTACACCTGTGTTCAGCTGCCAGGTGGCTATTTAAGGCTGCTCCTCCCTTTCCCAAGTTGGTCACTATTCTGATTGGCTTCTTGTTAGCAGAGCCTTGTTCCTGTGATCCTGATCCTTAGCCATATCTTTCCTGTACTCCTCTGCCTAGTAAGCAGTCTTGTTTGCCCTCTTCCTTGCTTCCCTGTTACCCTTGTCCCTTATATTGTAAATATTTCTAGCTAGTCAGTTCTTAGGTTCTTTAGTTATTTTGTCTTTGGGGTTGGTTTTTGTTTGCTGCTATTTCCTATGTTCACTGGTTGCTGTGTATGCTTGTTTATATGTTTCGCTGTAAATAAATCGGCAATAACCACTTGCCGACCGCTCACATTGAGGGTACTGCAGCAAAGTGGCTCGTTATTGTCCAGCGACGTAGACCTACATCGCTGGACTCCTCCCCTTGTGGGCGGTGTGCTCCCGCTGTATTCTGACACAGCGGGAGTCGGGCTAGGGGAGGAGAGGCAGCGATCACTGCCGCTCTTCCCTGATCATCGGGGATCGAGTGTGGAGATCCGCCCACTTGTGTAAACAAAGCAGGCGGATCTCCTATGTGACAAACAGTGACAGATTGCAGGATTCAGCATAGCTGAACCTGCGATCTGCGTCTGTATCACACAGTCCCCTCCCCCCACACACATCAGTAAGCACCAGGCATACATTAACCCCTTGATCACCAATAAGAGTTAACCCCTTCCCTGTCAGTGTCATTTTTACAGTAAAAGTGCATATTTATAGCACTGATTACAGTAGTAATGTCACTGGTACCCCCAAAAGTGTAAAAAATGTCAGTTAGGGGTCCGATCTGTCCGCCGCAATGTCGCAGTCATGCAAAAAAAAAAAATCGCAGATCGCCGCCATTACTAGTTAAAAAAAAAACAATAAAAATGACATAAATTTCCCGTAGTTAGTAGCTGCGATAACTTTTGCGCAAACCAATCAAAATACGCTTATTGCTATTTTTTTTACCAAACATATGTAGTAGAAAACAAATTGGCCTAAAATGTTAAAAAATGTTGATTTTTAAATTTTTTTGGGGGGGAATTTCATATAAAAAAAATGTGAAAAATATTGTTATTTTTTCAAAATTGTCGTTTTTTTTTTTGTTTATAGCGCAAAAAGTAAAAATTGCACAGGTGATCAAATAACACCAAAAGAAAGCTCGGTTTGTGGGGAAAACAAGGACATAAATTTAATTTGGGTACAGTGTCGCACGACCGGGCAATTGTCCGTTAAAGTAACACAGTGCCGAATCGCAAAATATGGCCTGGTCAGGAAGGGGGTAAAATCTTCCGGTCTTAAAGCGGTTAAAAATACGCTCATTGAGATTTTTTTTGTCAAAGACATGTAGCTAAATACATTTTGGCATAAATATATGACAAAAATTGAATATATTGGATATTTTTTAACTGTCAAAGTAGAAAAATATTGTTATTTTTTCAAAATTGTCGCGTTTTTTATTAATATTGCAAAAAGATAAAAATTGCACAGGTGATCAAATACCACCAAAAGAAAGCTCTGTTTGTGGGAAAAAAAGGACATAAATTTCGTTTGGGTACGACGTTGCATGACCGCGCAATTGTCAGTTAAAGTCGCACAGTGCCGAATCACAAAAAGTGGCCTGGACGTAAAGCAGGAAAATCCTCTGGTGGTAAAGTGGTTAAGGCTCTCTACTTTGTTTGGTCTCAGTTTCCATGTGTAGCTATGTGTCTGGTCTCCCTAGCTCCTGACATGTATTTAGAAATCTTAACCCACCCCTCCCCCACTCCCTCTTCCTATATGTAGAGGGGAAATATTTTATTTTATCCCCTCCCCCACTCCCATTGCTTCAAGCTGAGTACACTGTTTAGAGGAGAAGGTTTTCACCTGACCCCTCCCCCATTAAGTCTGCTGTGAGATTATGGTTCTGTGTAGTGAAGTGCTGCCCCTCCCCTTCTCCTCCCCCACTGCTGTTACCTGATTCCTATATGTAGAGGGAAAATGTTTTCTTTCATCCCCTCCCCCACTCCCATTGCTTCAAGCTGAGTCCACTGTCTAGAGCAGAAGTGCTGACCTGACCCCTTCCCCATTATCTGAGTCTTCTGTATAAAGAGATTCTAACATTCCCCCTCCCTCTCCCCCACTTCTTCTGCTGTCAGCTGATTCCTATATGTAGATTGGAAATGCTTTCTTCCCCTCCCCCACTCCCATTGCTTCAAGCTGAGTCCACTGTCTAGAGCAGAAGTGCTGACCTGACCCCTTCCCCATTATCTCTGCTGTGAGCTGAAACCTTGATGTAGAAATCTGCAGATGCCCCTCCCCCTTCCCCACCCCCTTTGTTGTGAGGGGAAATATTTTCTTACTTACCCCCCTCCCACTCTTCACTGCTTAGAGGAGAAGTTACTGACCCGACCCCGCCCCCATATGGTTATGTATAGAGAACCTCTGATATGCCCCCTCCCTCTGCTGTCAGCTGATTTTTATATGTAGAGAGGTAAAGAGTAGTTTTGATAAGTGCTATATAGGTTCCTGCTGATAAGTAATAACAGGAGTGAGTCAGAAGGTAAAATGAGCGGCACAAGGTGACAACTAGGGATGATGCTGTTTGCATGTTTCATTTTGACAGCCAGGCCCAAGTGCTCCACACCTCCTGTGGTGCACAGTCTTCCGTCAGGAACCAGCCGCATCCCTGTATCCCACAGGGTGGATGTTTTCGGCTCTCGGTGCTCCGCAGGTTCTCCGCCAACACATGGGACAGCCTCTACTGCCCTCCGGCTCTCTCCATCTTGCTCCTCCACACATGTGTTTCCCTCTCAGCACCACCCAGAGGCGGAAGTCATTTATGGACTTTCCCTCCTTCTCAGGATTGGCTGTGCATGGGCGGCGTCTCCGCCAACGACTCTAAATTGGCGGTGGCTCCTCCTGCTAGGCAGAACTTTCCAGCGCGCGCTTTCCCGCGCGGTATAGTAACCCTTCCAATGCCGCTCCATCTCAGCTCAGCCTGCATGGTAGTTACTTCTCTGCTTGCACGCATCCACCATCCTTACTTGTACTAGGGCTTCAGCTGCGCCTCCATCACTCTGAGCCAAATGACCCTCCTTGCAAGTCAGTAGAATTGTCCCCGCTGTCAGATGCAGGGCCAACATTTCTCTTCTTAGCACTTGTACAAGCAAGATTCGCCATACTGTATTTGAAAAATGTCCCACTGTCATTAAATGCATGGTCAACAATTTTCTCTACAGCATCCACACTGCCACTATTTTGGAAAAATGTCCCGCTGTCATTGGATGCATTTTCCTGTATAGCTCCGGCACACCGATCCATGTGCCCTGGGCCGCCATTTTCTCCGTCCAAACTTGCACCATTTACTGTTAAGCAGACACAGTCCTTTTGTACAGCAAGATGCATTTATCCCGCTCTCCAACACATCACTTGATCAGACAATTTGTAATCCAGGCAAAGATTCTTCCGTTGCCATAGGAAACCATCACTGTGCATTTTATTCTTCATCTCACCCTCCCTATCCCATGTTGAGCAGGCCTCACACATCTCTCGAGCATTAGAACACAGTCTTTGAGAGAAAAATGGCAATCTTCGAAACTTTCTTCAGCCGTTACCAACCATTCAGGTAACCCAGGGAAGTTAAATATGTATATCAGTTCTAGGGACAACTGCCCACATCCACATCCATAAATGTAATATTGGACAGTAGGAGCAAGGAAAAGATAGGTAGAAAGTAACCTTCCCATATCCCTCCTAACAAAACTGGACTTTAAGGGATGTGGGGTAGTGATGAGCCAAACACCCCCCGGTTCAGTTCGCACCAGAACACTGCGAACAGAGTAAAAGTTTGTTCGAACAAATGGACCCAAATGAAGTCTATGGGACTCGAACCTCGAAAACCAAAACGGTCTCATTTTGAAGGCTTAATTGCAAGTTATTGCCTCAAAAAAGTGTATGGGGGTCCAGGTCCTGACCTGGGGAACATGTAGCAATGAAAAAAAGTTTTAAAAAACAATCATTTTTAAAGGAGCACTGACTTACTTACTGATTTTAATGAGGCTTAAAGTGAAAGTGAAGGAATTTTTCATTTTTTTAAATATTGTGCCTGGGGGGGGGGGGGTCCCCTGAATGTGCCTGTAAAGTAGGGCATCTACGTGCATACGATGTATAAACCTGCTGCAGCTATACTAACATTTCTAAAGCATAAAATGTCATAAACAAATATACATACAAGTTTCAAATCACATGTACTTGTCATACAGGTGCAGAAAAATTGGGCCTTGCTTGTTGATGGTGCCTGAACACCGTAACCCCTCGCATTTACTCTTGGTGGGTACAGGAACGGGACCTGCTGGTAAGAATTCCATGCAAATTTGAAATCGCATGTGCTATACAAGTGCCAAAAATTGGGCCTTTGGTGTTAGTGGTGCCTGAACACCGTAGCCCCTCACAGTTAGCAGGGCACAGGGACAGGTTCTGCTGTTAAAAATGACATACGTAATTTAAATTGTATGCACCTGTCATACAAGTGCAGAAAAATTAGGCCTTGGGGGTTGGTAGTGACCTAAACCCAGTGGTGTATTTAGAGCAAAAAAGTTCCCCTATGGGTGGGATTTTTAAGGCAGAAACCAGGACTTGAGTCATTCGAGTAGCAGGTTTTATTATTTAATGATTTTCAGGTAATTTATACAAAATAATATAAATGATAATACATATAGAATGAACCACATGGAAAACTAAATGGACATGAAAGAAAATATGGTCATAGATACGTCTCTGATAGGGAGAACTGTCTGAGATGACTGGAAAGGACCAGACGCGTTTCGGTTTTGCCTTTTTCAATAGTCCAGTAAAGAGAGCCAGATCTCAGACTGGAAATGCAAAAAGCAACAATTAGCACTCAGAAATGACATTCATGGGGGTAAGTGTGTTACAACAGTGAAGAGAAAAATAAGCGCCGGTTCACACTACTGCGACGCTACTTCCCGGGGCGACCTCCGAGATCGCGGTGCGAGCAGCGCGCCGCGACCTCGGAGCGGCCGCCACGGACTTCATAACATTGAAGTCTATGGCGGTCGCCTCCTGGTCACCCCAAAGAAGCTCTGGACCCTTTTTCTAGGTCGGAGCGACTTGTGTCGCTCCTATTAGAACGGGTCCGCAGCTACCCTATGGGAGGCGACCTGCGGCGACCTGTCGCCTCACAGGTCACCCTAGTGTGAACCGAGGCTCAATGTTTACAATTACATATATTACATAGTATTTACTTTATCAATGCATGTGGACAAAGAAGTCAATAGAGTGCAAATGTTGATACATACCAAAATGGAAAGGTTCTCAGTGTGACAAACTGCAACAGACCATGTGGAGAATTAAAATCCTATCGGGGTGTGGACCCATAACGCCAAAAGGCCGCCATTTGATCTGTACTTGTTTATGATTATCTAACACATTAAAGTTGTTAGGAGGATCACCTAGAGTTAAGTTTCTGAGTGGTGAAATGCTGGGTGGGGGAATAGGATAACCCCACTAAGCGGTTCTAAATCCCCAATCCCGTTTCACCACAAGGATCCCAAAACAGGAAGGTCCGTATTGAGGGATGTCTATAAAGAGAAAGAAAAGAATAATGTAGTAGATGGGAACAGTATTCATGCAGGGCATGGCAATAGCAAAATAATTAGATGGTAATAACCATCGATTACCGTGGCTGTAAATGGAGTAGTGCTTATCTTCACATTGCCCTTGGTGTGATAGTATGTAAGGTTTCTCCAGTATGTGGTCCACAAGAGGACACGTGTTCTATAAATAAAAAACGATCGATTCAAATGTGTTATTAACACATTAGGCAAAAAGAAGCCTCATAGGGGGCAAGAGAGAAGCGCCATTACCAAGACCGTGCAAGTGATCATTGTATAGGTGGAGTGAAGCTAGTTCCCAGATGAGAGAGAGAGGAGAAGTTCGCAGTGGTCCAATCAGTTGTTGAAAAGGTTGGATTTGTGGATCTTATATTGGAAGGTAAATGTCACTCATTTTTCACGTGTAACACACACTCCTTACTTCTCTCTCACCAGCACTTAATGGGCCTTTACCAATTCACTCTCAAGTGTTTTGTATATATTATATTGTTTTAATAAATTATTTACGTTATCTACTACCATCTACATCTCTTACTCCTGCCCTTAAAATCCCCCAACTTGACCTGAGGCATTACAAACTACACACGTCCAATCAGTTGTTTGTATCAAGAATCAGATAGGCAGGTAAATACACAGTAGAGAAAAGAGACTCATTATCCAGTCATGCATGTGCAAAGAGTATTAAAATGGAAAAGAAAGGGTATCACAGGTGCATGAAGTATAGAGGTTATCCGAGATGATCTCTGTGGCAAAGGAAAACTTACCCTGCTGATCCCTAGTACACGAGTAATGGTGGCGTGCTCTCAGTAGAGAGCGTCCGCCATTAAATACGCCCGCACCTGCGCGGTGGCCCATGACGCGGGCCACACCCGCAAGGTGTACACGGACCAATCGGGATCCCCCGTGTCCGGAGTGCACAGACGCCGCCCACGTCTGGCGTGGGCCGCGACGTGCGCTCGGGGCACGCCAGCGCATCACATCCGGTCTCCGGAATCCGTACAGTGACGCATTTCCGGAGTCCGTACAGGGGCGAAATTCGCCCCCTTTGTGCGCTGGGGGAGAAAAGACCGGAAAGGGAAGAACCTAATGGCGAAACTATTGTGTTAGTAAATGGGTGATTTCAAAAAGTGGTTTGAATATCCGCATTGATAAAACAAACAGTATGTTTACAATAGCAGTGAAAGACCTTTTATGTACTTCTCATATACAAAGGTATATCATAGCAGATATCATGAAAGTAAAATATAAATGAAAATAGATAGAGAGTCTTCAATATAACTTAGTCACTCATTGGTTGAACACCCGTAGTGACACTACCATAACACCTCTCATTACCCATAGATTGACATGGGTGTAGTGTACATAAATATGGATGCATTGGCAATTTACCATATAAATGGTTGGTGTTAATCCCAAATTCCTGTAGGTGTACAGGTAACGACCTATATAGTCTATTTATTTGAATATAGATGGTCACTTTGGACCATGACAGCAATGTTGCCCTGTATTAAAAGTCATATGTCACACAAAATACCAATCAGATCCAACATCAAGCAAGGATCATTACAAAGTATACTAGGCAACATAATCAAATACATAACATGTTAGGTAAATACTGGCATTTATTAACATGTGACCCAAATTTAAATCCGTTTGTTACAGAGAAGCCAGCGATCACTTATCGCAGAGCTAGATCGCTAAAAGATAGCCTAGTCAAAAGCGAATACACAGGGGAATTCCGCCGTGACCCGTGCAAACGACTAGGTACCTATAGATGTGGGGGCTGTAATATTTGCCAGTTTATATGTACGAATACCAATATACTTTTACTGAATATACTTTTACTGAATGGTTGAGCGGACACCTAGATGTCCGTGCTCGACGGGTTCGGCCGAACTTTAAAAAAAAGTCCGGGTCCGTGTCCCGGACTTTTGCCAAACTTTTCCCGGACACCGAACCCCATTGAAGTCAATGGGGACCCAAACTTTCAGGCACTAAAATGGCTCTAAAACACCAATGGAAAGGGCTAGAGTGCTGCAAATGGCAGCAAAACGTAATTAAGAGCATGGCAAGTGCTCTGCAAACAAATGTGGATAGGGAAATAACTTAAAACAACAAAAAAAAACAGAAAAATAAAACAATGTTCCTCATCTCTGAAGGACGAGGCCCATATGGAGTAGGAGGGAGGTTGAGGTGGTGGTGTCATAGGCGTGCGCACAGGGTGTGCCGGGTGTGCCTGGGCACACCCTAATCACCTAGGGCACATAGCATTATCACTCTGTTTGCCAGTGAGGAGATGGGAAAGATCTCCCTCAGGCCTGCTCTGCTCTATGTCTCTTTGCCAGCAGGGAGAGTAATGTATCGGGGCCATGTACATGTAGGCAAACACATGCATGTGTATTTCAACTTTGAGGTGCACACCCTATGGGCGGTGTAGGTGGAAGCGGCGGTGGAGGAGGACCAGGGCCAGATTAAGAGCATCATGGGCTTGGTGCTGAGGATTTTGAAGGGCCTTAAGGGCCGTGCCTTGGCATGCACCCAGAGGAGGAAGGGTGCAGCCATGCATGCCTAATTCAACATGGGATGCTGTCTCTGAAGCCCATAAACACATCCATGCATCGGCAACTGTCCCTCCTTGTCCGGCCTTCGCGCTGTGTGGGGAGGTTCTGAGGGTGCTGACTGGGGAAGCGAGCATAGAAGCCAGACTTCTGTGTTTACAAGTGACAGAAGAGCGGTAACAGTGAATATGGCCAACCCGGGACCTATATAAAAGGTAGGGGCCTGGAGCTGCAGCTCCAATAGCCCCTACGTTAATCTGGCCCTGAGGAGGACGAGGTAGCCAACACTGCTTCTTTTCACAAATTTTAAATGAGGGTACACCCCAAAAGAGTGAGAAAGAGCAAAAATGGAACAATGGGTGGGTAAGGTCGGTATCCATTGCTATTCTGCATAAGGTACGGAAAAGTCCCGTGGGATCCATGCCTGGTTCATTTTAATGAACGTGAGCTTGTCCACATTGTCTCTGGACAGGCGGCTGCGCTTGTCTGTTATAACGCCACCAGCCGTGCTAAATACCCGTTCTGATAATACACTGGCTGCAGGGCACGCCAGCACCTCCAAGGCGTAAAGGGCAAGCTCAGGCCATGTGCCCAATTTGGAGACCCAGAAGTTGAAGGGGGCAGACCCCTCATTCACTACATGTAGGCGTGTGCACACATACTGCTCCACCATGTTGGTAAAATGCTGCCTCCTGCTAAGACGTTCCATCTGAGCTGCTGGTGCTTCTGTTTGTTGTGGCGTGCTGACAAAGCTTTTCCACATTTCGGCCATGCTAACCCTGCCTTCTGAGGTGCTGGCGGTGCCCTGGTTGCGTTGGCGACCTCCTCCTCCTCCTCTGCCTTGTGCTTCCACTGTGGCCCCGCTGTCAGATGGGAATGCCAGCAGCATCGCGTCTACCAGCGTGCGCTTGTACTCGCGCATCTTGCGATCGCGCTCCAGTGAGTGAATTAAGGACGGTACGTTGTCCTTGTAACGGGGATCCAGCAGCGTGGCCACCCAGTAATCAGCACAAGTTAGAATGTGGGCAACTCGGCGGTCATTGTGGAGACACTGCAGCATGTAATCGCTCATGTGTGCCAGGCTGCCCAGAGGCAACGAAAGGCTGTCCTCTGTGGGAGGTGTATCGTCCGTGTCCTCTGTATCCCCCCAGCCACGCACCAGTGATGGCCATGAGCTGGCCTGGGTGCCACCCTGCTGTGAACATGGTTCCATCTCCTCCTCCAGCTCCTCCTCCTCCTCATCCTCTAGAACTGTGCCCCTGCTGGACAATTGTGTCCCTGGCGTTTGTGTGTGCAGGAACCCACCTTCGGAGCCCCTTGCAAATGACTGCCCTGAAAGCCTTGGAAATGTTACCTCTTCATCCTCATCCTCCTCCTCCTCCTCCTCCTCCTCATCCTGTGCCACATCCTCTTCCATCATCGCCCAAATTGTTTTTTCAAGGAGGCATAGAAGTGGGATAGTTAAGCTGAGAACGGCGTCATCGCCACTGGCCATGTTGGTGGAGTACTCAAAACAGCGCAACAGGGCACACAGGTCTCGCATGGAGGCCCAGTTATTGGTGGTGAAGTGGTGCTGTTCGGCAGAGCGACTCACGTGTGCGTGCTGCAGCTGAAACTCCACTATGGCCTGCTGCTGCTCGCACAGTCTTTGCAGCATGTGCAAGGTGGAGTTCCACCTTGTGGGCACGTCACATATGAGGCGGTGAGCGGGAAGGCCGAAGTTACGCTGCAGCGCTGCCAGGCGAGCAGCAGCAGGGTGAGAACGCCGAAAGTGCGCACAGACGGCCCGCACTTTCTGCAGCAGCTCTGACATATCGGGGTAGTTTTTAAGGAACCTCTGCACCACCAAATTCAGCACATGCGCCAGGCAAGGGATGTGCGTCAAACCGGCTAGGCCCAGAGCTGCTATGAGATTTCGCCCGTTATCACACACCACCAGGCCGGGCTTGAGGCTCGCTGGCAGCAACCACTCATTTGTCTGCTGTTCCATGCTCCTCCACAACTCCTGCGCGGTGTGTGGTTTGTCCCCCAAACAGGCAAGTTGTAAAACTGCCTGCTGTCGTTTACCCCTGGCCGTGCTGAAGTTGGTGGTGAAGGTGTTACGCTGTCCGGATGAGGAGGCGGTAGAGGATGAGGTAGCGGAGTAGGATGAGTTAGGAACAGGAGGCAAACTGAAGCGCCCTGCAATCCTCGGTGGTGGAAGGACATGCGCCAAATTGCTATCCGCCTCAGGCCCATCCGCCACTGCATTTACCCAGTGTGCCGTTAGGGAGATATAACGCCCCTGACCGTGCTTACTGGTCCACGTATCGGTAGTTAGGTGGACCTTGGCACAGATGGCGTTGCGCAGTGCACACCTGATTTTTTCCCCCACTTGGTTGTGCAGGGAAGGGATGGCTTGCCTTTTAAAGTAGTGGCGGCTGGGCACGACGTACTGTGGGACAGCCACCGACATAAGCTTTTTAAAACTGTGCGTCTCCACCAGACGGAATGACAGCATTTCAAAGGCCAATAATTGTGAAATGCTGGCATTCAGGGCCAGGGATCGCGGGTGGGTAGGGGGGTACTTCCTCTTCCTCTCAAGTGTTTGGGAGATGGAAAGCTGAACGCTTCCATGGGACATTGTGGAGATGGTTGTTGGTGACCCAGGTGGTGTTGCTGACAGATCGTCTGTTTGCGGGGTGGCAGGTGCCGGTATGACTACAGATGTGGCTGGAGCGGCCGAGACTGCAGCAGAAGAGGAAGCAGGATGAGCCAGAGACGTTTCTTGGTTTTGAAGGTGTGTACTCCACTGCAGCTCGTGCTTTGCACTTAGATGCCTGATCATGCAGGTTGTGCTCAGGTTGAGAAGGTTTATGCCTCGCTTCAGGCTCTGATTGCACAGGGTGCAAACCACTCGTGTCCTGTCATCAGCACATTTTCTAAAGAACTTCCACGCTAGAGAACTCCTTTGAGCTGACTTTGGTGCGCTCGTTCCCTTGCTGCGTTGGGCAGTAGCAGGCGTAGTGTCTAGGGCACGGCCGCTCCGCTTCTGCACCCTGCTCCCTCTTCTGCTGGGCTGGTGGCTCTGTGCGACCACCGCCTCTTCCTCCAAACTACTCAGGTCACCTGCATGACGTTCATTCCATGTGGGGTCGAGGACCTCATCGTCCTCCACATCATCTTCCACCCAGTCTTTACCCCTGCCCTCCTTGTCGGTCTCCACAATGCTGAACGCCGCAGCAGTTGGCACCTGCGTTTCGTCATCATCGGAGACGTGCTGTGATGGTCCTTCCATGTACTCATCTTGAGAAATAAGTGGTTGGGCATCGCTGCACTCAATCTCTTCCACTTCTGGGGCAGGGCTAGGTGGATGGCCCTGGGAAACCCTGCTGACAGAGTCCTCAAAAAGAATAAGAGACTGCTGCATGGCTTGGGGCTCAGACTGCTTGCCTGATTTGCAAGGGGGTGAGGTGAAAGACGGTTGGACATTGGCTGCAGGTGCCAACTCTGATCTTTCTGCAGTAGACTGGGTGGGAGACAATGTGAAGGAACTGGAGGCACTGTCAGCAGCAAACCAATCTACTATCGCCTCCACTTGTTCTGGCCTCATCACTTCTAGAGGCGTATGATGCCCTACCAAATACTGATGCAGGTTCTGTCGCCTACTCACACTTGAGGAAGGCGTTTCACTTGTGCGTGTAGCTGGCACAGATCGACCACGTCCTCTCCTTGCAACAGGAGCTCTACCAGCAGCACCATGACCCAGGCCACGGCCCTTATTTGACGGTCTCCTCATATTTCTGTAATTTAAGATCTTGCCCTAGAAAGGTGTTTATTGAATAGCGGAACAAAAGAACAACAGTATCGCACGGGTGTATCTCACAGTCAAATATGCAAACTATGCCGCAATTTAATGTTTTTTACACCAAAAGGGTGTATATTGAATAGCGGAATAGGATAAAAAACTGTGTATCTCACACGTACAAACACAGACTAGGCCCGATTAAATTTTTTTGTACCCTAAAGGGAGGATGAGGAAGAGGAGTAGGAGGAGCAGGCAGGAGGCAGACTGAAGCACCCTCAAAACCTCGGCAGTATGAGATGCGCCCCAAAAATTGGAAAGGTGTATCTCACACGTACCGACACAGACTATCACGCAATTTAATTGTTTATACCCAAAGGTTTTAATTAAATAGCGGAATAGAAAATATGATCAAAAAAAAAGTGTATGTATATCACACGTACACAACCACACTAGGCCCCAATTACTATTGTTTGTACCCCTAAAAGGCTGGATGAGGAGTAGGGGGAGTATGGAACAGGCAGCACCCTCAAATCTTCAGAAGTATGAGATGAACCCCAAAAACTTGGAAAGGTTGATCTCACACGTACCGACACAGACTATCCCGCAATTTAATTGATCCCCAAAGGTTTTTATTGAATAGCGGAATAGGAAATATTATCAAAAAAAGTGTATGCATCTCACACGTACACAACCACACTAGGCCCCAATTACTATTGTTTGTACCCCTAAAAGGATGGATGAGGAGTAGGAGGAGTATGGAACAGGCAGCACCCTCAAATCTTCAGAAGTATGAGATGAACCTCAAAAACTTGGAAAGGTGGATCTCACACGTACCGACACAGACTATCCCGCAATTTAATTGATCCCCAAAGGTTTTTATTGAATAGCGGAATAGGAAATATGATCAAAAAAAGTGTATGTATCTCACACGTACACAACCACACTAGGCCCCAATTACTATTGTTTGTACCCCTAAAAGGATGGATGAGGAGTAGGAGGAGTATGGAACAGGCAGCACCCTCAAATCTTCAGAAGTATGAGATTGTGTTCACTGTACCCCACAAAGATTGTGTTCACTGCACCCCAAAAGGATTTTCACTGCACCCCAAAAAGATTGTGTTCACTGCACCCCACAAAGATTGTGTTCACTGCACCCCAAAAGGATTTTGTTCACTGCACCCCACAAAGATTGTGTTCACTGCACCCCACAAAGATTGTGTTCACTGCACCCCAAAAGGATTTTGTTCACTGCACACCACAAAGATTGTGTTCACTGCACCCCACAAAGATTGTGTTCACTGCACCCCAAAAGGATTTTGTTCACTGCACCCCACAAAGATTGTGTTCACTGCACCCCACAAAGGATTTTGTTCACTGCACCGCACAAAGATTGTGTTCACTGCACCCCACAAAGATTGTGTTCACTGCACCCCAAAAGGATTTTGTTCACTGCACCCCACAAAGATTGTGTTCACTGCACCCCAAAAGGATTTTGTTCACTGCACCCCAAAAAGATTTTGTTCACTGCACCCCAAAAGGATTTTGTTCACTGCACCCCACAAAGATTGTGTTCACTGTACCCCACAAAGATTGTGTTCACTGCACCCCAAAAGGATTTTGTTCACTGCACCCCACAAAGATTGTGTTCACTGTACCCCACAAAGATTGTGTTCACTGCACCCCAAAAGGATTTTGTTTACTGTACCCCAAAAAGATTGTGTTCACTGCACCCCACAAAGATTGTGTTCACTGCACCCTAAAAGGATTTTGTTCAGTGCACCCCAAAAAGTTTGTGTTCACTGCACCCCACAAAGATTGTGTTCACTGCACCCCAAAAGGATTTCGTTCACTGCACCCCAAAAAGATTGTGTTCACTGCACCAAGATTGTGTTCACTGCACCCCAAAAAGATTGTGTTCACTGCAGCCCACACACAGCAAAATGGATGTGGATCACTGACACCTGCCTATCTCCTATCCCACACCACACAGCAATATCGATTGTAGTTTGTAGAACACACTTTCTCTAAAAATCAGCAAACTCTATCCCTAACAGGATTGATAAGAGATCGTAGATCAGGACTAAGTGCAGACCCCACCCCACACAGCAATATCGATTGTAGTTTGTAGAACACACTTTCCCTAAAATTCAGCAGACTCTATCCCTAACAGGATTGAGAAGAGATCGTAGATCAGGACTAATGCCCCATACACACGTGCAGATTATCTGCAGACTTTTGTCTGCAGACTTACCTTTTCTATGTAGTGCAAGGGCCTGCCGGATTGCATAAAAAATTGAAAGTGTTTAGGTTTGACCTCATATTATATGGTTTTGGTAAGTCTGCAGACAAAAGTCTGCAGATAATCTGCACGTGTGTATGGGGCATAAGTGCAGACCCCACCCCACACAGCAATATTGATTGTAGTTTGTAGAACACACTTTCCCTAAAATTCAGCAGACTCTATTCCTAACAGGATTGATAAGAGATCGTAGATCAGGACTAAGTGCAGACTCCACCCCACACAGCAGTATCGATTGTAGTTTGTAGAACACACTTTCCCTAAAATTCAGCAGACTCTATCCCTAACAGGATTGATAAGAGATCGTAGATCAGGACTAAGTGCAGACCCCTTCCCACACAGCAATATCAATTGTAGTTTGTAGAACACACTTTCCCTAAAATTCAGCAGACTCTATCCCTAACAGGATTGAGAAGAGATCGTAGATCAGGACTAAGTGCAGACCCCACCCCACACAGCAATATCGATTGTAGTTTGTAGAACACAATTTCCCTAAAAATCAGCAGCAGCCTCTCCCTAAAATGCCTACAACTCGCCCTGCCTTAAATACTCCGACCTGTCCCTCAATTCTATCCGGACACAAATGTTTTTTTTTCCTGTCTGTCCCTAAAATCAGCAGCCAGCACGTTTATGTGTGCTCTCTCCCTGATCTAAGCAGCAGAATGACGCCGCTGCGGCGCTGCCTCGAACTTATAAAGACTTGGTCACATGCTTCAGACGGCCAATCACAGCTACTGATACATTTGCAGGCATGGCTGGGATGGCTTAGGCACACCAGTTAAATGCTTGTTGATTGGCTGTTGAAAGCCCGCCATGAAAAGCGTGCCAAAGCATGCAAAACCCGGAAATAAAACGACCGAACACGGATTTTTACCTGAATATACAGTAAAGTGTCCGTGTTCGGGTAAAAAAATCCAATTATTCGGTACGAACACGAATAATACAGTCCGTGTTCGCTCAACACTACTTATAAACCTTTACACTTCTCGAACTGTCAAACAATAGGAGTAGTCTATCTCCTCCTCTGCTGCTGTGGCTGTTTTTACGTGGGAAAAACTAAGAACGAATTTCACAAACGAGCCCAAAGGCCCATTTCTTGTATGCGCCAACGTAATCCAGACCTCCCGTTAGGGAGACATGTTCTAACCACCCTCAAAGGCATATTCCCACAAATCTCATTCATCATTTTAGATCGAGTACATCCCAGCAGCAGAGGAGGAGATTGGGACAAGATCCTCCTTCAGAAAGAATCCCGCTGGATTCATAATCTTAGAGCGACCATTCCTCCAGGATTAAATGAAAACATTAGCTTCAAACCCTTCCTTGAAGGGTTCAGTTCAGGGAGTTGGGAACCATAAAATATTTTACATCCATATAATTGCATGATCTGCTGATTACTAATTTGGGAGATTATCCCATAGAGTATTATACTCCTAATAAGATTTGACCATGTATTATTTCATTTATGTTAGGCAAGACATTCTTAGCCCCTGCAGTGTTCTATCTCTGGCCCTTCTTTTAATACAGGGCAACATTGCTGTGATGGTCCAAAGTGACCATCTATATTAAAATAAATAGACTATATAGGTCGTTACCTGTACACCTACAGGAATTTGGGATTAACACCAACCATTTATATGGTAAATTGCCAATGCATCCATATTTATGTACACTACACCCATGTCAATCTATGGGTAATGAGAGGTGTTATGGTAGTGTCACTACGGGTCTTCAACCAATGAGTGACTAAGTTATATTGAAGACTCTCTATCTATTTTCATTTATATTTTACTTTCATGATGTCTGCTATGATATACCTTTGTATATGAGAAGTACATAAAAGGTTTTTCACTGCTATTGTAAACATACTGTTTGTTTTATCAATGCGGATATTCTAACCACTTTTTAATCACCCATTTACTAACACAATGGTTTCGCCATTAGGTTTCTCCCTTTCCGGTCTTTTCTCCCTCAGCGCACAAATTGGGCGAATTTCGCCCCTGTACGGACTCCGGAAATGCGTCACTGTACGGATTCCGGAGACCGGATGTGATGCGCTGGCGTGCCCCGAGCGCACGTCGCGGCCAACGCCAGACGTGGGCGGCGTCTGTGCGCTCCGGACACGGGGGATCCCGATTGGTCCGTGTACACCTTGCGGGTGTGGCCCGCGTCATGGGCCACCGCACAGGTGCGGGCGTATTTAATGGCAGACGCTCTCTACTGAGAGCGCGCCGCCATTACTCGTGTACTAGGGATCAGCAGGGTAAGTTTTCCTTCGCCACAGAGATCATCTCGGATAACCTCTATACTTCATGCACCGGTGATACCCTTTCTTTTCCATTTTAGTACTTTTTGCACATGCATGACTGGAGAATGAGTCTCTTTTCCCTACTGTGTATTTACCTGCCTATCTGATTCTTGGTACAAACAACTGATTGGACCACTGCGAACTTCTCCTCTCTCTCTCATCTGGGAACTAGCTTCACTCCACCTATACAATGATCACTTGCACGGTCTTGGTAATGGCGCTTCTCTCTTGCCCCCTATGAGGCTTCTTTTTGCCTAATGTGTTTATAACACATTCAAATCGATCGTTTTTTATTTATAGAACACGTGTCCTCTTGTGGACCACATACTGGAGAAACCTTACATACTCTATCACACCAAGGGCAATGTGAAGATAAGCACTACTCCATTTACAGCCACGGTAATCAATGGTTATTACCATCTAATTATTTTGCTATTGCCATGCCCTGCATGAATACTGTTCCCATCTACTACATTATTCTTTTCTTTCTCTTTATAGACATCCCTCAATACGGACCTTCCTGTTTTGGGATCCTTGTGGTGAAACGGGATTGGGGGTTTAGAACCGCTTAATGGGGTTATCCTATTCCCCCACCCAGCATTTCACCACTCAGAAACTTAACTCTAGGTGATCCTCCTAACAACTTTAATGTGTTAGATAATCATAAACAAGTACAGATCAAATGGCGGCCTTTTGGCGTTATGGGTCCACACTCCCATAGGATTTTAATTCTCCACATGGTTTGTTGCAGTTTGTCACACTGAGAACCTTTCCATTTTGGTATGTATCAACATTTGCACTCTATTGACTTCTTTGTCCACATGCATTGATAAAGTAAATACTATGTAATATATGTAATTGTAAACATTTATTTTTCTCTTCACTGTTGTAACACGCTTACCCCCATGAATGTCATTTCTGAGTGCTAATTGTTGCTTTTTGCATTTCCAGTCTGAGATCTGTCTCTCTTTACTGGACTATTAAAAAAAGGCAAAACCGAAATGTGTCTGGTCCTTTCCAGTCATCTCAGACAGTTCTCCCTATCAGAGACGTATCTATGACCATATTTTCTTTCATGTCCATTTAGTTTTCCATGTGGTTTATTCTATATGTGTTATCATTTATATTATTTTGTATAAATTACCTGAAAATCATTAAATAATAAACCCTGCTACTCGAATGACTCAAGTCCTGGTTTCTGCCTTAAAAATCCCTCCCATAGGGGAACTTTTTTGCTCTACATTACGTAGAGGGATGATGGCAGTATCCAGGATAAAGCACTGAACCCGAATAACCAAACCAAAAACATTGTTGGAAGCTAGCAGAATCAAGGTAGAGGAATAGGATAGGCAGGATATGCAGTCTTCAAGGGATGGCAGACCCCTAGCAAATTCAATCTGTTACATCAGCATTAGGTGCCTGATAGCTCTTGTTGATCCAGGACTGGTTCATTTTAATGAAAGTCAGCTAATCAACAGAGTCTGTGGACAGACGCACTCTTTTGTCTGTCACAAAACCTCCAGCAGCACTGAACGCCTGTTCAGAAAGCACACTGGAAGCAGGACAGGCCAGTAGCTCCATTGCATATTGAGCAAGTTCTGGCCAGTGGTCCATCCTCAAGACCCAGTAACCCAGTGGATGCGCAGCTGGAAAGGTCTCCAAGCCTGCTCTTGAGCCTAGATAATCATGCACCATATAATGGAGACGCTGGCAATGGTTTTGTAGCCCTGCCCCCTTGGGGGTGGCTTGTTGCATGGACGTCCTCTTCACTTCTTATGCCCTGAGCCTGCTCCAACCCATCGGACACTATTATTTCGGTCATTGTGAATAACTGAGACCACAAGTGTTGCAGTGAATAAACAATTTACTGCTTTTGACTTTTATATGTAAAACAGGAATATGCAAACAGAATCAGAAATAACACAGATTTGCTAGAGGGATAGATCCTGAATTTCCAACCAAGGATTTAGGCCTTTTAGTTCAGCATTCAGGATCCAGAACGCAGGCCACACATACATATGCACAAACAAATGTGTATGTATGCTAGCTAGAGGATTGCGCTCAGCAACGATAAACAATACTTAAAATAAGCTGAAGTAATTAGAGAGTGACCACAGATAAGAATGACTACACTTGGTAACTTGGATACAAGGTAAGCAATGTATCAATATTGGAACAACTATCAGAGTGATCTCTGTGTACTAACGGGGGCCCCCTTTATGATGAACTGCAATAGTCTCCTGAAAAGTGAGGCCTCACTTCTCTTCACCGGCAAGGAATTCCCAACAATCCAAGGAAAGTATTTGTAATCCAAAAAAAGGGTGGAGAGGATGAACTGTATTCCCCAAAGCAATCAATAGTTGTAATCCACAGAGAAGCAAACGTGACAATTCCTTATACGTCACAGGTTGACAGCCTAGGACTGGATTTAGGACTTAAGGCCTAGCTCACCCACCTCGCACTATATTTGTATCTGCAGTGTCCAGTGGTTCAACTAAATGTTGATATGGCCTTTATAAAGTACACAGTCTATTTGCCCTTACTGGAATCAGTCTAGATCTGTATTTAATAGAGATGCAAATACTGGATGTCTCTCACCCAAACCGAGAGATCCGCTTCCCTCTGCAACCAGGCTCCTCTCTGCTCAGCGTCTCGGTCCGCCTGTCAGCCACCTTCCGCTCGGTCGAGCCACCGAGACTCCTTCGCACACTCACACCGCCGGTGTCCACCACTAGGCCTCGGCCTAAGTTCCTGCGATCTGCAGCAGCTCTTCCCCTTCTATTCATTGCGCTGTCCTCGAGGCAAGAGAGCGAAGCAAAGTCCCGCCTCCCTTTATATAACCACTCCCAGCAAGATCCGCGCATCCTGTTGCTCCCTGGGAGAAAGGTCTTTCTGTCTCAACAGTCTATGATCCTGGCTCCTCCCGGACTACATCTCCAATAATGCACAAGTCACTATCTTGCAGAACTTTAATAACAGTAACAATAACAATACCAGCCGTGCGACCCAGCTCCACTTGCTTAAACCTAACAGCCCCGGGTGCTGCTGAGGACAAAAGAACTGTTTAAAGGCATTGGTCAGCCGGCAGCCTTCTTCACCGCTCCTCCTTTGGCTGAACGATGCGAAAGAAACACGTCCGGAGAATGTTGACCTCCCAGTGTCTGCAAAGGCGGTAAACAAATTTCAAGATGTTTCATCCTCTGCTCCCTCTGCAAAGGCAGGATGAGCTCTGCAACTTTACCCTTGTAATGTGGATCAAGAAGGGTGTCCAACCAGTAATTATCCCTCTCCTTGATAGCACGAATCCTCGGGTCCTTTCGCAGGCTTTGCAAAATCAGAGAGCCCATGCAACGTAAGTTGGAGGAGGCATGAGCTTCTGAGTCCTCTGGGTCACTAAGGATGACATTGTGAGCAGGAGCAACCTCTCCCCAATCACATACAACTCTTGTGGTTTCTGGGGAATCAAAACCATCCCTTCTAGACTGCTGTATGCTATCCTCTTCCACTACATCGATGCTGCTGAAATCCTCCTCTTCCTCATGTGTGTTTTGTGGCCCTGCAGGAATGATATCTGCATAAAGGGGGCCTTGTGAGGAAAGGAAGTCCTCTTCCTGCCGCTGTTCTGCCTCAAGTGCCCTGTCCATGATTCCACACAGCGTGTGCTCCAGCAGGTACACTAGTGTAAGGGAAATCACATTTAGACCACAAGCTGATACAAGGAAAGACAGGTTTAATACTCGTATACGAGGAGACAGGTTACACCGATATACTACTATTCGCTACTATGACCCGTCTGGTTTGCATACGTGTCTCCTATCCTTATATACATTTTGAACATCGTTAAGATTGAAACCCCCCCTTCCTTTGGACAATGATTGATGGCCTGTACAGCCTTTAATATATCCTATGGGGGGGTTGAACAGTAGTCTATTGTATTCTACTTCGTCTACAAAACATCTGGACAGGATATACGAACGTCATGCAATATAGTGTAAGTCTTTGTTAATGTGAAAACTTCATATGAGGTCTTTAACAAAAAACATATGGCAGCATATGCAGTAGCCACTGTTTAAATTATTAGCAGAATCTGCTGAAAAAATGCAGTTCTAGGAAAGCATAAATGATTATAACACATATAATAATTATGAAACATTCATAATTTCTTTAACATTCCCCCCCCCCCCCTAATTATACTCATTTATGACTGGCTCATCAGCATCCTGGCTTCCCAGATTTTGCCTAGATTCATCATATAGTTCATACATGAGAGATGGGGGCAGAGTCCTTGAATTCGTCGTCATCTGACTTTGAACCAAATTCTGAGTATAGTTCATTTGAGTCCCCTTGTATGTACATAGTCTTTGTCAAAGAGGTGTCAATGAAACGTTGGAGGAGTCCTCGAACACAGGGAATGCAACAGCAACCACACACAGTTAGTAATGTGGCGGCCATTATTATTGAAATCAACACATTTTTCACCAGTTTACCCCACCTACCGAACCAAGTCTCAAAGAGTCCAGTTAAGGGGTTTTCCACCCCAGAATTTTCTGCTAGTTCCTCAGATACCATCTGCAATCCTTGCAGAGCCTTCATTATGCTACAATCAGGAGCTGTATTGTTAGGAATGAAGGTGCAACAAAAAGTTCCAAAAATCTTACACACACCTCCTTTTTCCGCCAGCAGCATATCGAGAGCAATACGATTCTGCCAGGCTACCAACGAAGTTGCATCCAGTATGCTGGCTAGTCCTTTAAGAGCGTCTTGGGTATAGTTCACAAACCTTTGCTGGTTATAGTAGATGTAATTTATCCAGTCAACGTTCTTGTTGGGCTGTACCCATAGGAAGATGGAGGTGAGTGCGGCTAATACTTGGTTCTGTGCTTTGAACTCATCGGGGACTCCTCGTGGCACTCCGATGGAATCAACATAGACTCGATTGTCAAACGATCCTCGAGGTGTTTCTCTTTTCATGCGAAAGTGGTGCTTCTCCAAACGAGGCATTTTTACTTCAGCACCTACAGGTATCATATAAAAGGGAAGAAGCAAGTGTGTTAAAGCACAGCTCCCTTTCCACCTGGGAGGGAGTTTAGGCCTAAGCTTCATATCCCTGCATAACCACCATACATCAGCTAATTGCTTCTCCTGATCCTCAAACCATGTCTGTTGGTAAGGTGAACTTGTGATAAGAACGTTCTGGGGGCAGTAAGACAAGGGTAGCTCCCCTCGTTGTTGTCCTGTCTCATCGGTACTGATGAAACAAGTAGAATTTCCGGGAACTACTCTAATTAATTGGGGCACACTCCACATTTTAGTTGCCGGGTATAACTCCCACTCATTTTTGCACTGGTCATCTGTTACATTCTCTTTAAACATCATTATTATGCACGTCAAATCTGTTTAGTCAGCCAGGAAGGGGACTGTTGCTAAGTAGGGTCGTGAGTAGGGTTGAGCGAACACGGACTGTATTATTCGTGTTCGTACCGAATAATTGTTTTTTTGTTACCCGAACACGGACCCGAAAACTTTACTGTATATTTGGGTAAAAATCTGTGTTCGGTCGTTTTATTTCCGGGTTTTGCATGCATTGGCGCGCTTTTCATGGCGGGCTTTCAACAGCCAATCAACAAGCGTTTAACTGGTGTGCCTTAAGCCATCCCAGCCATGCCTACAAATGTATTAGTAGCTGTGATTGGCCATCTGAAGCATGTGACCAAGTCTTTATAAGTCCGAGGCAGCGCCGCTGCGTCATTCTGCTGTGTTAGTTCAGGGACAGAGCACACATACGTGCTGGCTGCTGATTAGGGACAGACAGGAAAAAAAAAACATTTGTGTCCGGATAGAATTGAGGGACAGGTCGGAGTGTGTTAGGCAGGGCGAGTTGTAGGCATTTTAGGGCGAGGCTGCTGATTTTTAGGGTCAGTTTTCTACGATCGATTTTGCTGTGTGGGAGGGGTTTTCAGTGACCGATCTATGATCTTATCAATCCTTTAAGGAAGAGGCTGCTGCTGATTTTTAGGGTCAGTTCTCTACGATCGATTTTGCTGTGTGGGAGGGGTTTTCAGTGACCGATCTACGATCTTATCAATCCTTTTAGGGAGAGGCTGCAGCTGATTTTTAGGGTCAGTTTTCTACGATCGATTTTGCTGTGTGGGAGGGGTTTTCAGTGACCGATCTACGATCTTATCAATCAATTTAGGCAGAGGCTGGAGATAGGCAGGTGTCAGTGGTCCACATCGATTTTGCTGTGTGTGGGGTGCAGTGAACACAAATTTTTTTGCCCACTGAGGAGGAGGGAGAAAAGTATTTTTCTATCAGTCACTGTGTGCAGCATTTTTCCTTCAGCTGTGCTGTTCTGACTGATCATACACTGCTGTGTTCAGTTCACATGTGCTATTATTGAGTGGTTTCAAAAATCATACACTTTTTTGTATTCCACTATTCAATATACAGCCTTGGGTTAAAAAAATTAAATTGTGGCCTGCAGCAGAGCTGAATGATTTTTGGGGTTCATCTCAAACTTCTGAAGATTTGAGGGTGCTGCCTGTTCCAAACTCCTCCTACTCCTCATCCAGCCTTTTAGGGGTACAAACAATAGTAATTGGGGCCTAGTGTGGTTTTGTACGTGTGAGATATATACACTTTTTTTGATCATATTTTCTATTCCGCTATTCAATAAAAACCTTTGGGAAACAGTTAAATTGCGGGATAGTCTGTGTTGGTACGTGTGAGATCCACCTTTCCAAGTTTTTGGGGTTCATCTCATACTTCTGAAGATTTGAGGGTGCTGCCTGTTCCAAACTCCTCCTACTCCTCATCCAGCCTTTTAGGGGTACAAACAATAGTAATTGGGGCCTAGTGTGGTTTTGTACGTGTGAGATACATACACTTTTTTTGATCATATTTTCTATTCATCTATTCAATAAAAACCTTTGGGGAACAGTTAAATTGCGGGATAGTCTGTGTTGGTACGTGTGAGATCCACCTTTCCAAGTTTTTGGGGTTCATCTCATACTTCTAAAGATTTGAGGGTGCTGCCTGTTCCAAACTCCTCCTACTCCTCATCCTGCCTTTTGGGGTACAAACAATAGTAATTGGGGCCTAGTGTGGTTTTGTACGTGTGAGATACATAAACTTTTTTTGATCATATTGTCTATTCCGCTATTCAATAAAAACCTTTGGGGAACAGTTAAATTGCGGGATAGTCTGTGTTGGTACATGTGAGATCCACCTTTCCAAGTTTTTGGGGTTCATCTCATACTTCTGAAGATTTGAGGGTGCTGCCTGTTCCAAACTCCTCCTACTCCTCATCCAGCCTTTTAGGGGTACAAACAATAGTAATTGGGGCCTAGTGTGGTTTTGTACGTGTGAGATACATACACTTTTTTTGATCATATTTTCTATTCCGCTATTCAATAAAAACCTTTGGGGAACAGTTAAATTGCGGGATAGTCTGTGTTGGTACATGTGAGATCCACCTTTCCAAGTTTTTGGGGTTCATCTCATATTTCTGACGATTTGAGGGTGCTGCCTGTTCCAAACTCCTCCTACTCCTCATCCTGCCTTTTGGGGTACAAACAATAGTAATTGGGGCCTAGTGTGGTTCTGTACGTGTGAGATGCATACACTTTTTTTGATCATATTTTCTATTCCGCTATTCAATAAAAACCTTTGGGGAACAGTTAAATTGCGGGATAGTCTGTGTTGGTACGTGTGAGATCCACCTTTCCAAGTTTTTGGGGTTCATCACATACTTCTGAAGATTTGAGGGTGCCGCCTGTTCCAAACTCCTCCTACTCCTCATCCAGCCTTTTAGGGGTACAAACAATAGTAATTGGGGCCTAGTGTGGTTTTGTACGTGTGAGATACATACACTTTTTTTGATCATATTTTCTATTCCGCTATTCAATAAAAATCTTTGGGGAACAGTTAAATTGCGGGATAGTCTGTGTTGGTACGTGTGAGATCCACCTTTCCAAGTTTTTGGGGTTCATCTCATACTTCTGAAGATTTGAGGGTGCTGCCTGTTCCAAACTCCTCCTACTCCTCATCCTGCCTTTTGGGGTACAAACAATAGTAATTGGGGCCTAGTGTGGTTCTGTACGTGTGAGATACATACACTTTTTTTGATCATATTTTCTATTCCGCTATTCAATAAAAACCTTTGGGGAACAGTTAAATTGCGGGATAGTCTGTGTTGGTACGTGTGAGATCCACCTTTCCAAGTTTTTGGGGTTCATCTCATACTTCTGAAGATTTGAGGGTGCTGCCTGTTCCAAACTCCTCCTACTCCTCATCCAGCCTTTTAGGGGTACAAACAATAGTAATTGGGGCCTAGTGTGGTTTTGTACGTGTGAGATACATACACTTTTTTTGATCATATTTTCTATTCCGCTATTCAATAAAAACCTTTGGGGAACAGTTAAATTGCGGGATAGTCTGTGTTGGTACATGTGAGATCCACCTTTCCAAGTTTTTGGGGTTCATCTCATATTTCTGACGATTTGAGGGTGCTTCCTGTTCCAAACTCCTCCTACTCCTCATCCTGCCTTTTGGGGTACAAACAATAGTAATTGGGGCCTAGTGTGGTTCTGTACGTGTGAGATACATACACTTTTTTTGATCATATTTTCTATTCCGCTATTCAATAAAAACCTTTGGGGAACAGTTAAATTGCGGGATAGTCTGTGTTGGTACGTGTGAGATCCACCTTTCCAAGTTTTTGGGGTTCATCACATACTTCTGAAGATTTGAGGGTGCCGCCTGTTCCAAACTCCTCCTACTCCTCATCCAGCCTTTTAGGGGTACAAACAATAGTAATTGGGGCCTAGTGTGGTTTTGTACGTGTGAGATACATACACTTTTTTTGATCATATTTTCTATTCCGCTATTCAATAAAAATCTTTGGGGAACAGTTAAATTGCGGGATAGTCTGTGTTGGTACGTGTGAGATCCACCTTTCCAAGTTTTTGGGGTTCATCTCATACTTCTGAAGATTTGAGGGTGCTGCCTGTTCCAAACTCCTCCTACTCCTCATCCTGCCTTTTGGGGTACAAACAATAGTAATTGGGGCCTAGTGTGGTTCTGTACGTGTGAGATACATACACTTTTTTTGATCATATTTTCTATTCCGCTATTCAATAAAAACCTTTGGGGAACAGTTAAATTGCGGGATAGTCTGTGTTGGTACGTGTGAGATCCACCTTTCCAAGTTTTTGGGGTTCATCTCATACTTCTGAAGATTTGAGGGTGCTGCCTGTTCCAAACTCCTCCTACTCCTCATCCTGCCTTTTGGGGTACAAACAATAGTAATTGGGGCCTAGTGTGGTTCTGTACGTGTGAGATACATACACTTTTTTTGATCATATTTTCTATTCCGCTATTCAATAAAAACCTTTGGGGAACAGTTAAATTGCGGGATAGTCTGTGTTGGTACGTGTGAGATCCACCTTTCCAAGTTTTTGGGGTTCATCTCATACTTCTGAAGATTTGAGGGTGCTGCCTGTTCCAAACTCCTCCTACTCCTCATCCAGCCTTTTAGGGGTACAAACAATAGTAATTGGGGCCTAGTGTGGTTTTGTACGTGTGAGATACATACATTTTTTATCATATTTTCTATTCCGCTATTCAATAAAAACCTTTGGGGAACAGTTAAATTGCGGGATAGTCTGTGTTGGTACGTGTGAGATCCACCTTTCCAAGTTTTTGGGGTTCATCTCATACTTCTGAAGATTTGAGGGTGCTGCCTGTTCCAAACTCCTCCTACTCCTCATCCAGCCTTTTAGGGGTACAAACAATAGTAATTGGGGCCTAGTGTGGTTTTGTACGTGTGAGATACATACACTTTTTTTGATCATATTTTCTATTCCGCTATTCAATAAAAACCTTTGGGGAAAAGTTAAATTGTGGGATAGTCTGTGTTGGTACGTGTGAGATCCACCTTTCCAAGTTTTTGGGGTTCATCTCATACTTCTGAAGATTTGAGGGTGCTGCCTGTTCCAAACTCCTCCTACTCCTCATCCAGCCTTTTAGGGGTACAAACAATAGTAATTGGGGCCTAGTGTGGTTTTGTACGTGTGAGATACATACACTTTTTTTGATCATATTTCCTATTCCGCTATTCAATAAAAACCTTTGGGGAACAGTTAAATTGCGGGATAGTCTGTGTTGGTACGTGTGAGATCCACCTTTCCAAGTTTTTGGGGTTCATCTCATACTTCTGAAGATCTGAGGGTGCTGCCTGTTATAAAAACTCCTCCTACTCCTCATCCTGCCTTTAGGGGTACAAACAATAGTAATTGGGGCCTAGTGTGGTTCTGTGCGTGTGAGATACATACACTTTTTTTGATCATATTTTCTATTCCGCTATTCAATAAAAACCTTTGGGGAACAGTTAAATTGCGGGATAGTCTGTGTTGGTACATGTGAGATCCACCTTTCCAAGTTTTTGGGGTTCATCTCATACTTCTGAAGATTTGAGGGTGCTGCCTGTTCCAAACTCCTCCTACTCCTCATCCAGCCTTTTAGGGGTACAAACAATAGTAATTGGGGCCTAGTGTGGTTTTGTACGTGTGAGATACATACACTTTTTTTGATCATATTTTCTATTCCGCTATTCAATAAAAACCTTTGGGGAACAGTTAAATTGCGGGATAGTCTGTGTTGGTACGTGTGAGATCCACCTTTCCAAGTTTTTGGGGTTCATCTCATACTTCTGAAGATTTGAGGGTGCTGCCTGTTCCAAACTCCTCCTACTCCTCATCCAGCCTTTTAGGGGTACAAACAATATTAATTGGGGCCTAGTGTGGTTTTGTACGTGTGAGATACATACACTTTTTTTGATCATATTTTCTATTCCGCTATTCAATAAAAACCTTTGGGGAACAGTTAAATTGCGGGATAGTCTGTGTTGGTACGTGTGAGATCCACCTTTCCAAGTTTTTAGGGGTTCATCTCATACTTCTGAAGATTTGAGGGTGCTGCCTGTTCCAAACTCCTCCTACTCCTCATCCAGCCTTTTAGGGGTACAAACAATAGTAATTGGGGCCTAGTGTGGTTTTTTATACTTTTGAGATACATACACTTTTTTTGATCATATTTTCTATTCTGCTATTCAATAAAAACCTTTGGGGAACAGTTAAATTGCGGGATAGTCTGTGTTGGTACGTGTGAGATCCACCTTTCCAAGTTTTTGGGGTTCATCTCATACTTCTGAAGATTTGAGGGTGCTGCCTGTTCCAAACTCCTCCTACTCCTCATCCTGCCTTTAGGGGTACAAACAATAGTAATTGGGGCCTAGTGTGGTTCTGTACGTGTGAGATACATACACTTTTTTTGATCATATTTTCTATTCCACTATTCAATAAAAACCTTTGGGGAACAGTTAAATTGCGGGATAGTCTGTGTTGGTACATGTGAGATCCACCTTTCCAAGTTTTTGGGGCTCATCTCATACTTCTGAAGATTTGAGGGTGCTGCCTGTTCCAAACTCCTCCTACTCCTCATCCTGCCTTTAGGGGTACAAACAAAAGTAATTGGGGCCTAGTGTGGTTTTGTACGTGTGAGATACATACACTTTTTTTGATCATATTTTCTATTCCGCTATTCAATAAAAACCATTGGGGAACAGTTAAATTGCGGGATAGTCTGTGTTGGTACGTGTGAGATCCACCTTTCCAAGTTTTTGGGGTTCATCTCATACTTCTGAAGATTTGAGGGTGCTGCCTGTTCCAAACTCCTCCTACTCCTCATCCAGCCTTTTGGGGTACAAACAATCGTAATTGGGGCTTAGTGTGGTTCTGTACGTGTGAGATACATACACTTTTTTTGATCATATTTTCTATTCTGCTATTCAATAAAAACCTTTGGGGAACAGTTAAATTGCGGGATAGTCTGTGTTGGTACGTGTGAGATCCACCTTTCCAAGTTTTTGGGGTTCATCTCATACTTCTGAAGATTTGAGGGTGCTGCCTGTTCCAAACTCCTCCTACTCCTCATCCAGCCTTTTAGGGGTACAAACAATAGTAATTGGGGCCTAGTGTGGTTTTGTACGTGTGAGATACATACACTTTTTTTGATCATATTTTCTATTCCGCTATTCAATAAAAACCTTTGGGGAACAGTTAAATTGCGGGATAGTCTGTGTTGGTACATGTGAGATCCACCTTTCCAAGTTTTTGGGGTTCATCTCATACTTCTGAAGATTTGAGGGTGTTGCCTTTTCCAAACTCCTCCTACTCCTCATCCTGCCTTTAGGGGTAAAAACAATAGTAATTGGGGCCTAGTGTGGTTCTGTACGTGTGAGATACATACACTTTTTTTGATCATATTTTCTATTCTGCTATTCTATAAAAACCTTTGGGGAACAGTTAAATTGCGGGATAGTCTGTGTTGGTACGTGTTAGATCCACCTTTCCAAGTTTTTGGGGTTCATCTCATACTTCTGAAGATTTGAGGGTGCTGCCTGTTTTAAACTCCTCCTACTCCTCATCCAGCCTTTTAGGGGTACAAACAATAGTAATTGGGGCCTAGTGTGGTTCTGTACGTGTGAGATACATACACTTTTTTTGATCATATTTTCTATTCCGCTATTCAATAAAATCCTTTGGGGAACAGTTAAATTGTGGGATAGTCTGTGTTGGTACGTGTGAGATCCACCTTTCCAAGTTTTTGGGGTTCATCTCATACTTCTGAAGATTTGAGGGTGCTGCCTGTTCCAAACTCCTCCTACTCCTCATCCAGCATTTTAGTGGTACAAACAATAGTAATTGGGGCCTAGTGTGGTTTTGTACGTGTGAGATACATACATTTTTTTTATCATATTTTCTATTCCGCTATTCAATAAAAACCTATGGGGAACAGTTAAATTGCGGGATAGTCTGTGTTGGTACATGTGAGATCCACCTTTCCAAGTTTTTGGGGTTCATCTCATACTTCTGAAGATTTGAGGGTGCTGCCTGTTCCAAACTCCTCCTACTCCTCATCCAGCCTTTTAGGGGTACAAACAATAGTAATTGGGGCCTAGTGTGGTTTTGTACATGTGAGATACATACACTTTTTTTGATCATATTTTCTATTCCGCTATTCAATAAAAATCTTTGGGGAACAGTTAAATTGCGGGATAGTTTGTGTTGGTACGTGTGAGATCCACCTTTCCAAGTTTTTGGGGTTCATCTCATACTTCTGAAGATTTGAGGGTGCTGCCTGTTCCAAACTCCTCCTACTCCTCATCCAGCCTTTTAGGGGTACAAACAATAGTAATTGGGGCCTAGTGTGGTTTTGTACGTGTGAGATACATACACTTTTTTTGATCATATTTTCTATTCCGCTATTCAATAAAAATCTTTGGGGAACAGTTAAATTGCGGGATAGTCTGTGTTGGTACGTGTGAGATCCACCTTTCCAAGTTTTTGGGGTTCATCTCATACTTCTGAAGATTTGAGGGTGCTGCCTGTTCCAAACTCCTCCTACTCCTCATCCAGCCTTTTAGGGGTACAAACAATAGTAATTGGGGCCTAGTGTGGTTTTGTACGTGTGAGATACATACATTTTTTTTATCATATTTTCTATTCCGCTATTCAATAAAAACCTTTAGGGAACAGTTAAATTGCGGGATAGTCTGTGTTGGTACGTGTGAGATCCACCTTTCCAAGTTTTTGGGGTTCATCTCATACTTCTGAAGATTTGAGGGTGCTGCCTGTTCCAAACTCCTCCTACTCCTCATCCTGCCTTTAGGGGTACAAACAAAAGTAATTGGGGCCTAGTGTGGTTTTGTACGTGTGAGATACATACACTTTTTTTGATCATATTTTCTATTCCGCTATTCAATAAAAACCATTGGGGAACAGTTAAATTGCGGGATAGTCTGTGTTGGTACGTGTGAGATCCACCTTTCCAAGTTTTTGGGGTTCATCTCATACTTCTGAAGATTTGAGGGTGCTGCCTGTTCCAAACTCCTCCTACTCTCCATCCTGCCTTTAGGGGTACAAACAAAAGTAATTGGGGCCTAGTGTGGTTTTGTACGTGTGAGATACATACACTTTTTTTGATCATATTTTCTATTCCGCTATTCAATAAAAACCATTGGGGAACAGTTAAATTGCGGGATAGTCTGTGTTGGTACGTGTGAGATCCACCTTTCCAAGTTTTTGGGGTTCATCTCATACTTCTGAAGATTTGAGGGTGCTGCCTGTTCCAAACTCCTCCTACTCCTCATCCTGCCTTTTGGGGTACAAACAATCGTAATTGGGGCTTAGTGTGGTTCTGTACGTGTGAGATACATACACTTTTTTTGATCATATTTTCTATTCTGCTATTCAATAAAAACCTTTGGGGAACAGTTAAATTGCGGGATAGTCTGTGTTGGTACGTGTGAGATCCACCTTTCCAAGTTTTTGGGGTTCATCTCATACTTCTGAAGATTTGAGGGTGCTGCCTGTTCCAAACTCCTCCTACTCCTCATCCAGCCTTTTAGGGGTACAAACAATAGTAATTGGGGCCTAGTGTGGTTTTGTACGTGTGAGATACATACACTTTTTTTGATCATATTTTCTATTCCGCTATTCAATAAAAACCTTTGGGGAACAGTTAAATTGCGGGATAGTCTGTGTTGGTACATGTGAGATCCACCTTTCCAAGTTTTTGGGGTTCATCTCATACTTCTGAAGATTTGAGGGTGTTGCCTTTTCCAAACTCCTCCTACTCCTCATCCTGCCTTTAGGGGTAAAAACAATAGTAATTGGCGCCTAGTGTGGTTCTGTACGTGTGAGATACATACACTTTTTTTGATCATATTTTCTATTCTGCTATTCTATAAAAACCTTTGGGGAACAGTTAAATTGCGGGATAGTCTGTGTTGGTACGTGTTAGATCCACCTTTCCAAGTTTTTGGGGTTCATCTCATACTTCTGAAGATTTGAGGGTGCTGCCTGTTTTAAACTCCTCCTACTCCTCATCCAGCCTTTTAGGGGTACAAACAATAGTAATTGGGGCCTAGTGTGGTTCTGTACGTGTGAGATACATACACTTTTTTTGATCATATTTTCTATTCCGCTATTCAATAAAATCCTTTGGGGAACAGTTAAATTGTGGGATAGTCTGTGTTGGTACGTGTGAGATCCACCTTTCCAAGTTTTTGGGGTTCATCTCATACTTCTGAAGATTTGAGGGTGCTGCCTGTTCCAAACTCCTCCTACTCCTCATCCAGCATTTTAGTGGTACAAACAATAGTAATTGGGGCCTAGTGTGGTTTTGTACGTGTGAGATACATACATTTTTTTTATCATATTTTCTATTCCGCTATTCAATAAAAACCTATGGGGAACAGTTAAATTGCGGGATAGTCTGTGTTGGTACGTGTG
Source organism: Pelophylax lessonae (assembly GCF_965119305.1). Lineage (NCBI taxonomy): Eukaryota > Metazoa > Chordata > Amphibia > Anura > Ranidae > Pelophylax > Pelophylax lessonae. Next base: position 48,986 of record NW_028119754.1, read on the forward strand.
AGATCCACCTTTCCAAGTTTTTGGAGTTCATCTCATACTTCTGAAGATTTGAGGGTGCTGCCTGTTGAAACTCCTCCTACTCCTCATCCAGCCTTTTAAGGGTACAAACAATAGTAATTGGGGCCTAGTGTGGTTCTGTACGTGTGAGATACATACACTTTTTTGATCATATTTTCTATTCCGCTATTCAATAAAAACCTTTGGGGAACAGTTAAATTGCGGGATAGTAAGTGTTGGTACGTGTGAGATCCACCTTTCCAAGTTTTTGGGGTTCATCTCATACTTCTGAAGATTTGAGGGTGCTGCCTGTTCCAAACTCCTCCTACTCCTCATCCTGCCTTTAGGGGTACAAACAATAGTAATTGGGGCCTAGTGTGGTTCTGTACGTGTGAGATACATACACTTTTTTTGATCATATTTTCTATTCCGCTATTCAATAAAAACCTTTGGGTATCAATTAAATTGCGGGATAGTCTGTGTTGGTACGTGTGAGATCCACCTTTCCAAGTTTTTGGGGTTCATCTCATACTTCTGAAGATTTGAGGGTTCTGCCTGTTCCAAACTCCTCCTACTCCTCATCCAGCCTTTTAGGGGTACAAACAATAGTAATTGGGGCCTAGTGTGGTTTTGTACGTGTGAGATACATACACTTTTTTTGATCATATTTTCTATTCCGCTATTCAATAAAAACCTTTGGGGAACAGTTAAATTGCGGGATAGTCTGTGTTGGTACGTGTGAGATCCACCTTTCCAAGTTTTTGGGGTTCATCTCATACTACTGAAGATTTGAGGGTGCTGCCTGTTCCAAATTCCTCCTACTCCTCATCCAGCCTTTTAGGGGTACAAACAATAGTAATTGGGGCCTAGTGTGGTTCTGTACGTGTGAGATACATACACTTTTTTGATCATATTTTCTATTCCGCTATTTAATCAAAACCTTTGGGTATAAACAATTAAATTGTGTGATAGTCTGTGTCGGTACGCGTGAGATACACCTTTCCAATTTTTGGGGCGCATCTCATACTGCCGAGGATTTGAGGGTGCTTCCATCTGCCTCCTGCCTGTTCCGAACTCCTCCTACTCCTCATCCTGCCTTTAGGGTACAAAAAATTGTAATCGGGGCCTAGATTTTGTTTGTACGTATGAGATTCACCGTTTTGTAAAATTTGTCCTATTCCGCTATTCAATGTTTGAGTGTAAAAAATTAAATTGCGGGATAGTCTGTATCGGTACGTGTGAGATACACCTTTTTAAATTTGTTTGGCGAATCTCCTTCTACCGCCGAGGATTGCAGGGCGCTTCAGTTTGGCTCCTGTTCCCAACTCCTCCTACTCCTCTTCCTCATCCTGCCTTTAGGGTACAAAAAATTGTAATCGGGGCCTAGTTTGTGTTTGTTCGTGTGAGATACACCGTTTTGTAAAATTTGTCCTATTCCGCTATTCAATATACACCCTGTTTGAGTGTAAAAAATGAAATTGCGGGATAGTCTGTATCGGTACGTGTGAGATACACCTTTTTAAATTTGTTTGGCGCATCTCCTTCTACCGCTGAGGATTGCAGGGCGCTTCAGTTTGGCTCCTGTTCCCAACTCCTCCTACTCCTCTTCCTCATCCTGCCTTTAGGGTACAAAAAATTGTAATCGGGGCCTAGTTTGTGTTTGTTCGTGTGAGATACACCGTTTTGTAAAATTTGTCCTATTCCGCTATTCAATATACACCCTGTTTGAGTGTAAAAAATGAAATTGCGGGATAGTCTGTATCGGTACGTGTGAGATACACCTTTTTAAATTTGTTTGGCGCATCTCCTTCTACCGCCGAGGATTGCAGGGCGCTTCAGTTTGGCTCCTGTTCCCAACTCCTCCTACTCCTCTTCCTCATCCTGCCTTTAGGGTACAAAAAATTGTAATCGGGGCCTAGTTTGTGTTTGTACGTGTGAGATACACCGTTTTGTAAAATTTGTCCTATTCCGCTATTCAATATACACCCTGTTTGAGTGTAAAAAATTAAATTGCGGGATAGTCTGTATCGGTACGTATGAGATACACCTTTTTAAATTTGTTTGGCGCATCTCCTTCTACCGCCGAGGATTGCAGGGCGCTTCAGTTTGGCTCCTGTTCCCAACTCCTCCTACTCCTCTTCCTCATCCTGCCTTTAGGGTACAAAAAATTGTAATCGTCCCCACAAGAAGAAAAGGGGGGTTTAAATGTGCCTCTACAAACAGTCAAAGTATGCACATGTTCTTGTAACATAGCAACGATACACAAATGTTATTTTTTTAAAAAATTCATAAATCTTTATTAATACATAATAAAAACAAAAAGTATATCACTCTAATAGATAGAACAGTCAATACATAGTGACAGGATTAGTACAAATACAGATAGAAAATGCTGGAGCTACGCGTTTCGCATTATGCGCTTCCTCAGGGTCCAGCAAAGGAAAGTATGTAAACAGAAATTCAATCTTTAATAATCTGAAGGTACATAAAACAGTTATTAGATTTGTGAATATACACATATGTCTTATAACATTTTTATTATTCTCAGTTTGTTATTTACAGCTATCAATTGTATGTTACTTATACCATTATCTTAACCTTGAACATATCAGTTTTACTCTAATTATTTAACAATTATATAAGTAGATCAAAAGATAGATTTTACATAAATATAGCTGGTTAGTATATTAGTTCCTATATTATAGATTCCTTTAGATAAAAGGGAGGGAGAGAAAAACCATTTCTGTTTAACAAACTCTTTTATGCTTTGCTTGTCAGAAGGACAAGACATTAAATCCCATACACTGAACAGGAGGAGTAAAAAGGGGTGGGAAAGAGGAAAAAGAGAAAAGGGATGAATATGAGAGAACAATGATCGAAAAGAGGGGGGGGGAAAATACTGTAGAGTGTGAATTACCACGTAGCCCACAGGGGGGGCAGTGATAAGGATAGGCTAGTTCACCCGAGTATAGTGGCTCAGGGGACAGTCCATCCATAGAGGAGGCATGGAGGAGACCAGAAAAGATAAATGGCATATATGAAGAGGTATATTCACTTTATTATAAACTAAAAAGATGACATACTAAGGCATTAAATTGTCTTACCCCAATTTAGACGTCACAGTGAATAGAGTTGAATATACTTGTTTAATTTAAAATCATGTTGTATGAAAGGGGGAGCCAGAAGCCCCTAAAATCAGCAGGAAGAAAAAAATGAATTTATATGTATGTATGGTTACTCCTTATTAGATTATTTTAATAAGGGGGATGGTGATTTGTAAGAATAGGTACTTACCAGGGACTCATTCTCTAAAATTTATGTGTTAGGTGGTGTAAACGTCAAGCAAAACGTGCATCTATTTAAGTAAAGAGGGGGTTAGACATTGGAATCCCCTACAAAAGTGTGCACCAATATTAAGTGAGAACGGGTTAAATAGAAAGTCCCCTTTAAAACTTGGGGATCAGTGTGGTGCTGGAAGTATAAAAACTAAATATGAAAGAGTCACTGGATGCTTTAGACAAATTGGATCCAGCCCCGAATCTGAAAAGATATATAAAGATAATGGACCGTTGGTAAAGTGCTAAGCCTGACAAAAAGGATAAGTGAGGAGCTGAGTCTATAATTAAAACACTTACCATCTGAAGCAATTCAGAAAACCCACGGGGAGTATGACACTCAGTCTAGGCAGCCTGTAAGTGTGAGCTCACTAAGCTGTCCGGTATATATACTAACCACTCTGTATCTGGTCTCCTCCTCCTCCCGGTCTCACGCCCCCCACATCCGCCCGCCATAGCGTCCACGTGTAGACGCCGCGGGAGGATGTTCCCGCATACCGGAAGTGAGCATCACTTCCGGTTCCGGGACCGGAAGTGACGATCTGCCATAACGTAATCCACCATTCGGACAAATAAAAGCCAATAGAAGCTGATTAACACTATCAAAGATGGCAATATTATACGTGCATAAAAAGCAGGAAAACATCCCAATCTTCAATATAGCATGTATGGAAAACATCTGAATATAACTATTTATTCCCTATTTGAATCAATTCAAACCTGCATTTAAGCCATATAAGAGGAAAGATTATCCATAAACGTACCAGCAAACGGTTTTACTTAGAAATGACATTAGCAAATCTGCTTATATGGTCTGGTCATGTGGAGCAGTGAATAATTAAGATTTGTAAGAAAAAGAAGAAAAAGAATATATAATTTGGCAGCCGATATGTAGGACAATGGACCACGCGGTAAACAGACCTACAGCAATGGAAACAAGGGAGGGGGGGGAGGGAAAGGATAAGGGGGGGAAAAAGGAAAAGAAGAAAAAAAAAAAAAAAAAAATTAAAATATTTATTTTTTTAAAAAATTATTTTTGTTTAACTTGAAAGTTATATAAAAAAGTAAATACAAATGAGTTAATCTCTTCAATATCATATTGGAGAGTCTAAGAGGGTATTAGTCTGCCAAAAAGGGGGCAAAGCTCAGGTGTTCATTCAGTCCTGGGAGGGTGCAGGCATTTAAAGAGAAAATCCAACGTGCTTCCCTTTGTAGAATTAAGTTGTCAAAAGGTCCCCCTCTGGGTCCAGGATGAATCCTATCTAGGGCGAAAAATTTGAATTTTGGACATTTATATCTATGCGTTTGAGCTATGTGTCTTGCTATGGGACTTTCCAAGTCTCCACCCCTTATGTATGATACATGGTCCTTGATTCTCTCCCAGAAATGTCGTTTGGTTTTGCCCACATAAAAAGCGGGACATTCACATTTCCAAATATAGACAATACCTATAGTTTGGCATGTCACAAAATGTTTGAGAACAAATGGGCGTCCATTTGGCAATGTTTGTTGAGGCTTGCTAGCAATGAATTTACAATAACCACATAGTCCACAAGGGAAAGTGCCTTGGGGTAGTTTGATACAGGGGTCTGTCCTTTTGTCTCTCTGGTAGTGGCTGGCAGTCACCATATCTCGAATAGATTTATTTCTCCTAAAAATCACACTCGGTCTAGTATCCACAAAGTTACTGAGGATTTTATCCTCTGCCAAGAGATGCCAATGTTTGGCTATAATACTTTTTAGTTGGTTGGATTGGGAGAGAATCAAGGACCATGTATCATACATAAGGGGTGGAGACTTGGAAAGTCCCATAGCAAGACACATAGCTCAAACGCATAGATATAAATGTCCAAAATTCAAATTTTTCGCCCTAGATAGGATTCATCCTGGACCCAGAGGGGGACCTTTTGACAACTTAATTCTACAAAGGGAAGCACGTTGGATTTTCTCTTTAAATGCCTGCACCCTCCCAGGACTGAATGAACACCTGAGCTTTGCCCCCTTTTTGGCAGACTAATACCCTCTTAGACTCTCCAATATGATATTGAAGAGATTAACTCATTTGTATTTACTTTTTTATATAACTTTCAAGTTAAACAAAAATAATTTTTAAAAAAAATAAATATTTTAATTTTTTTTTTTTTTTTCTTCTTTTCCTTTTTCCCCCCTTATCCTTTCCCTCCCCCCCTCCCTTGTTTCCATTGCTGTAGGTCTGTTTACCGCGTGGTCCATTGTCCTACATATCGGCTGCCAAATTATATATTCTTTTTCTTCTTTTTCTTACAAATCTTAATTATTCACTGCTCCACATGACCAGACCATATAAGCAGATTTGCTAATGTCATTTCTAAGTAAAACCGTTTGCTGGTACGTTTATGGATAATCTTTCCTCTTATATGGCTTAAATGCAGGTTTGAATTGATTCAAATAGGGAATAAATAGTTATATTCAGATGTTTTCCATACATGCTATATTGAAGATTGGGATGTTTTCCTGCTTTTTATGCACGTATAATATTGCCATCTTTGATAGTGTTAATCAGCTTCTATTGGCTTTTATTTGTCCGAATGGTGGATTACGTTATGGCAGATCGTCACTTCCGGTCCCGGAACCGGAAGTGATGCTCACTTCCGGTATGCGGGAACATCCTCCCGCGGCGTCTACACGTGGACGCTATGGCGGGCGGATGTGGGGGGCGTGAGACCGGGAGGAGGAGGAGACCAGATACAGAGTGGTTAGTATATATACCGGACAGCTTAGTGAGCTCACACTTACAGGCTGCCTAGACTGAGTGTCATACTCCCCGTGGGTTTTCTGAATTGCTTCAGATGGTAAGTGTTTTAATTATAGACTCAGCTCCTCACTTATCCTTTTTGTCAGGCTTAGCACTTTACCAACGGTCCATTATCTTTATATATCTTTTCAGATTCGGGGCTGGATCCAATTTGTCTAAAGCATCCAGTGACTCTTTCATATTTAGTTTTTATACTTCCAGCACCACACTGATCCCCAAGTTTTAAAGGGGACTTTCTATTTAACCCGTTCTCACTTAATATTGGTGCACACTTTTGTAGGGGATTCCAATGTCTAACCCCCTCTTTACTTAAATAGATGCACGTTTTGCTTGACGTTTACACCACCTAACACATAAATTTTAGAGAATGAGTCCCTGGTAAGTACCTATTCTTACAAATCACCATCCCCCTTATTAAAATAATCTAATAAGGAGTAACCATACATACATATAAATTCATTTTTTTCTTCCTGCTGATTTTAGGGGCTTCTGGCTCCCCCTTTCATACAACATGATTTTAAATTAAACAAGTATATTCAACTCTATTCACTGTGACGTCTAAATTGGGGTAAGACAATTTAATGCCTTAGTATGTCATCTTTTTAGTTTATAATAAAGTGAATATACCTCTTCATATATGCCATTTATCTTTTCTGGTCTCCTCCATGCCTCCTCTATGGATGGACTGTCCCCTGAGCCACTATACTCGGGTGAACTAGCCTATCCTTATCACTGCCCCCCCTGTGGGCTACGTGGTAATTCACACTCTACAGTATTTTCCCCCCCCCTCTTTTCGATCATTGTTCTCTCATATTCATCCCTTTTCTCTTTTTCCTCTTTCCCACCCCTTTTTACTCCTCCTGTTCAGTGTATGGGATTTAATGTCTTGTCCTTCTGACAAGCAAAGCATAAAAGAGTTTGTTAAACAGAAATGGTTTTTCTCTCCCTCCCTTTTATCTAAAGGAATCTATAATATAGGAACTAATATACTAACCAGCTATATTTATGTAAAATCTATCTTTTGATCTACTTATATAATTGTTAAATAATTAGAGTAAAACTGATATGTTCAAGGTTAAGATAATGGTATAAGTAACATACAATTGATAGCTGTAAATAACAAACTGAGAATAATAAAAATGTTATAAGACATATGTGTATATTCACAAATCTAATAACTGTTTTATGTACCTTCAGATTATTAAAGATTGAATTTCTGTTTACATACTTTCCTTTGCTGGACCCTGAGGAAGCGCATAATGCGAAACGCGTAGCTCCAGCATTTTCTATCTGTATTTGTACTAATCCTGTCACTATGTATTGACTGTTCTATCTATTAGAGTGATATACTTTTTGTTTTTATTATGTATTAATAAAGATTTATGAATTTTTTAAAAAAATAACATTTGTGTATCGTTGCTATGTTACAAGAACATGTGCATACTTTGACTGTTTGTAGAGGCACATTTAAACCCCCCTTTTCTTCTTGTGGGGACGTAGTCTTGACCCTTCCATAGGGACAGGCCTATGCCTTTGCTGGAATTCCTTCCATTGTTTGCATATGGGGGCAGGTGCCATTATAATCTCTGACTAAAAAGACCCCAATCCCCCCTTCCATCCATATTGTCTGTTGTTCTTCGAGGGGAGTCAAATCCCCAACTCCTCTGGAAGGGGGACCTTTTTAAGGGTCGCTCTATTTAATTAAATATATTAAATTAATCACTAACAAGCCAAATCTATGCATATGTTTAATGTAATACCTTTGAGAGTATAATTCGCATAATAAGTAATATGTATGATATACTGAACTAGATATTACAATAGTGTTTGTTAAAGAATATCTACTGAATTTGAATCCCACAACACTTTTTCTCCTCCCTCTATCTCACATCCCCTAACCTCCCCTCCCCCCTTTTTTTTTTTTTTTTTTTTTTTTTTTTTTTTTTGTCTGTGTGTCTGGGTCTGTCCTTTTGTCTCTTTGACAGTGACTGAAATGGCTGACTATCTGGGAAATCTCTGGTCCAATTACATGCTACAAATACAGACTGAAATTCGCGGCTCAAATAAGGAGGACTCCGAAATCTCGCAAATCACAACTCGTTTAAGACAACTTCTAATACGTAAGACAACTTTCTTCTGGCATGCCACTTATTTCCAACAATATATAGACACCAAAATTATACCCATTGGGTTACGTATACAAATATTTCCAACAATTCATTCAGTTTCAACAGAATTAAAAAATAAATGGGAAGATAATCTCACACAATGCTCAATTGAAATGATGAAGATTCTAAAAAACTATTATGAGGCAGAAGCACTCATTTTAGACAAAGAAATAGTAGAAATTGTAAACCAACTAGCGGCATTCCAAAATAAACCCATTTTCAAGGAAAAAAATCTTGAAATTAAACATGCAGTGGAAAAATTTAGTGGAGAAATTATTAAAAGAAAAGACAAAAAAATGAATCGTGACCAAATGGCATTTAGGACAGGAAGAGCCTATAAATGGGAAAGGAACACTAATAAAACATACAGGTCTAGACCACAAAATGAACAAAACAGAGAGGATGGCAACTGGTCTGACTCATCAGCTGCATCCTCCACATCTTCCAACTTTTGGAATACTCGCCAAGAGAGATCTAATAGAATGAGACAGGAAAAAAGGAAAGATGATGAAAGGGATACCCCTATGGGAACACAGCATAATTTTCAGACTACACAAACAGCCAAGGCTTTAAAACTTGGACCCAAAACTCAAAATCAATCACCATCAAACCCATTGGCAAGTGGATCCAGCACATCATCAGCAAATGCCCAAGGAACACACTGTGGAACTATCCCAAAAAGAAATTCCCCTAATACTCAGGACAATGCTTTTTTATAACAAATGACACTAGGACTTCTAGGTCCTCTAAAAATATCCACAACAGAAGAGAAAAACTAAACCAAGAAACAAATTCTCTACAAGTCATTAATATCTCTGGTGTTCAATTAAATGAAGAGGAAATTAAAATACTTGGTCTAGGGCTTAATTTCTGTCCGGCAAAAGACATAGATCGTTTTGAATTTATAAAAGATGTTAATCTTTTTGCACGAAAGCTTAATTTTAGGTCCCTAATTGAGGGCCCTAAAATCAAGCAAAAAGAAGCCCCCATGGGTGGTCTTCTTCAAACCTGGCGTGATTGGTCCAAAAAGGATTATAAGATGCTTAAAATCCTGACCGAGCTTGAGGATGAGTCGGGTCCGACTACACCCGGACCCAGCCCACCCTCGACCTCGGTAGGAACAACACAACAATCAGTACAAACTTTTAAAAAAAAGTCTAAACGTTTCCCGAGTCAAACCAACCCTAAAGTTGATCTTTTTATCCATATGGTAACAAAGGATATTAAACAAATGAATATACGAAAAAACTCTAATAACCTGTCTGAAACTGAATACCAGGCTCTACGTAACTTACAAGAACGCAAAGATATTGTGATTAAGTCTGCGGACAAAGGCGGAAATGTTGTCATTCTAAATCAAATACAATACACAGAAATGTGCAACAATATTCTTGACAATAGAGCCTGGTATTCAAGAGTAAGCAGTTTACAGTTACTTAAAAATCAAAGAGAATTTCTAAAACTCCTAGATCAATACCATCAGTGGGGAATTATAACCAAGGATTTGATGGAATTTTTGATTATTAAAGAACCCACAACGCCCACATTTTATGCACTTCCAAAAATGCATAAAAATCACACCAATCCCCCCGGCCGTCCCATAGTCTCGGGCATCAATAGTCTTACACAGAATGCTAGTTCGTATGTAGATGCATACCTACGCCCACATGTAGAGTCGCTACCCTCGTATCTAAAAGATACTATGCATATGCTATTAACGATTGAAAATATACAGATCGAAGAGGAGACCTATCTGGTATCTATAGATGTTGAGTCCCTATACTCAAATATTCCACACTCTCGAGGTGTGGAAGTTATTGAATCCTTTTTGGATGAGAGAGGACTTGACCATAGAAGGTTAAATAAGTTTGTTTCTGACTTATTATTTTTTATCTTGACACATAACGTGTTTGTGTTTGATGGTTCCCACTACCTCCAGGTGCAGGGGGTGGCGATGGGGACTAAATGTGCCCCATCTTATGCCAACCTGTACCTGGGGGGGTGGGAACGATGGCTCTTTGCCCAAGAATCTATATCAGTATATCTGGCATATATAGAAATCTGGAAAAGATATATCGACGACATATTCATCCTATGGTCGGGTCCTCTCGACACCCTAAAGGAATTCATAGACATCCTAAATGTAAATGACTTCAACTTGCATTTCACCTATGTTTTTGATAGATCTAGGATTCCTTTTTTAGATCTCGAGATCTACAGAAACACGGATAATACACTTTCAACCACACTCTATAGAAAACCAACTGCAACAAATGCGTTATTACATGCAGATAGTAGTCACCCAAGACATGTAATTCAAGGAATACCAATAGGACAGTATTATAGGATTCGTAGAAACTGTTCGGAAGAGACTGAATTTGAAAAAGAAGCTTTAGAATTACAAAAAAGATTCCTACAGAGGGGATATAGTAGGAAAAGCACTAAAAAAGCATACAAAAAAGCAAAAGACAGCCCTAGAGACCTTCTCCTTTTTCAAGGAGAATGTGAAAACTCTCAAAATTCAACTAAAATGATCACGAGATATTGTTCTCAATCCAACCAACTAAAAAGTATTATAGCCAAACATTGGCATCTCTTGGCAGAGGATAAAATCCTCAGTAACTTTGTGGATACTAGACCGAGTGTGATTTTTAGGAGAAATAAATCTATTCGAGATATGGTGACTGCCAGCCACTACCAGAGAGACAAAAGGACAGACCCCTGTATCAAACTACCCCAAGGCACTTTCCCTTGTGGACTATGTGGTTATTGTAAATTCATTGCTAGCAAGCCTCAACAAACATTGCCAAATGGACGCCCATTTGTTCTCAAACATTTTGTGACATGCCAAACTATAGGTATTGTCTATATTTGGAAATGTGAATGTCCCGCTTTTTATGTGGGCAAAACCAAACGACATTTCTGGGAGAGAATCAAGGACCATGTATCATACATAAGGGGTGGAGACTTGGAAAGTCCCATAGCAAGACACATAGCTCAAACGCATAGATATAAATGTCCAAAATTCAAATTTTTCGCCCTAGATAGGATTCATCCTGGACCCAGAGGGGGACCTTTTGACAACTTAATTCTACAAAGGGAAGCACGTTGGATTTTCTCTTTAAATGCCTGCACCCTCCCAGGACTGAATGAACACCTGAGCTTTGCCCCCTTTTTGGCAGACTAATACCCTCTTAGACTCTCCAATATGATATTGAAGAGATTAACTCATTTGTATTTACTTTTTTATATAACTTTCAAGTTAAACAAAAATAATTTTTTAAAAAAATAAATATTTTAATTTTTTTTTTTTTTTTTTTTTTTTTTTTTTTTCTTCTTTTCCTTTTTCCCCCCTTATCCTTTCCCTCCCCCCCTCCCTTGTTTCCATTGCTATAGGTCTGTTTACCGCGTGGTCCATTGTCCTACATATCGGCTGCCAAATTATATATTCTTTTTCTTCTTTTTCTTACAAATCTTAATTATTCACTGCTCCACATGACCAGACCATATAAGCAGATTTGCTAATGTCATTTCTAAGTAAAACCGTTTGCTGGTACGTTTATGGATAATCTTTCCTCTTATATGGCTTAAATGCAGGTTTGAATTGATTCAAATAGGGAATAAATAGTTATATTCAGATGTTTTCCATACATGCTATATTGAAGATTGGGATGTTTTCCTGCTTTTTATGCACGTATAATATTGCCATCTTTGATAGTGTTAATCAGCTTCTATTGGCTTTTATTTGTCCGAATGGTGGATTACGTTATGGCAGATCGTCACTTCCGGTCCCGGAACCGGAAGTGATGCTCACTTCCGGTATGCGGGAACATCCTCCCGCGGCGTCTACACGTGGACGCTATGGCGGGCGGATGTGGGGGGCGTGAGACCGGGAGGAGGAGGAGACCAGATACAGAGTGGTTAGTATATATACCGGACAGCTTAGTGAGCTCACACTTACAGGCTGCCTAGACTGAGTGTCATACTCCCCGTGGGTTTTCTGAATTGCTTCAGATGGTAAGTGTTTTAATTATAGACTCAGCTCCTCACTTATCCTTTTTGTCAGGCTTAGCACTTTACCAACGGTCCATTATCTTTATATATCTTTTCAGATTCGGGGCTGGATCCAATTTGTCTAAAGCATCCAGTGACTCTTTCATATTTAGTTTTTATACTTCCAGCACCACACTGATCCCCAAGTTTTAAAGGGGACTTTCTATTTAACCCGTTCTCACTTAATATTGGTGCACACTTTTGTAGGGGATTCCAATGTCTAACCCCCTCTTTACTTAAATAGATGCACGTTTTGCTTGACGTTTACACCACCTAACACATAAATTTTAGAGAATGAGTCCCTGGTAAGTACCTATTCTTACAAATCACCATCCCCCTTATTAAAATAATCTAATAAGGAGTAACCATACATACATATAAATTCATTTTTTTCTTCCTGCTGATTTTAGGGGCTTCTGGCTCCCCCTTTCATACAACATGATTTTAAATTAAACAAGTATATTCAACTCTATTCACTGTGACGTCTAAATTGGGGTAAGACAATTTAATGCCTTAGTATGTCATCTTTTTAGTTTATAATAAAGTGAATATACCTCTTCATATATGCCATTTATCTTTTCTGGTCTCCTCCATGCCTCCTCTATGGATGGACTGTCCCCTGAGCCACTATACTCGGGTGAACTAGCCTATCCTTATCACTGCCCCCCCTGTGGGCTACGTGGTAATTCACACTCTACAGTATTTTCCCCCCCCCTCTTTTCGATCATTGTTCTCTCATATTCATCCCTTTTCTCTTTTTCCTCTTTCCCACCCCTTTTTACTCCTCCTGTTCAGTGTATGGGATTTAATGTCTTGTCCTTCTGACAAGCAAAGCATAAAAGAGTTTGTTAAACAGAAATGGTTTTTCTCTCCCTCCCTTTTATCTAAAGGAATCTATAATATAGGAACTAATATACTAACCAGCTATATTTATGTAAAATCTATCTTTTGATCTACTTATATAATTGTTAAATAATTAGAGTAAAACTGATATGTTCAAGGTTAAGATAATGGTATAAGTAACATACAATTGATAGCTGTAAATAACAAACTGAGAATAATAAAAATGTTATAAGACATATGTGTATATTCACAAATCTAATAACTGTTTTATGTACCTTCAGATTATTAAAGATTGAATTTCTGTTTACATACTTTCCTTTGCTGGACCCTGAGGAAGCGCATAATGCGAAACGCGTAGCTCCAGCATTTTCTATCTGTATTTGTACTAATCCTGTCACTATGTATTGACTGTTCTATCTATTAGAGTGATATACTTTTTGTTTTTATTATGTATTAATAAAGATTTATGAATTTTTTAAAAAAATAACATTTGTGTATCGTTGCTATGTTACAAGAACATGTGCATACTTTGACTGTTTGTAGAGGCACATTTAAACCCCCCTTTTCTTCTTGTGGGGACGTAGTCTTGACCCTTCCATAGGGACAGGCCTATGCCTTTGCTGGAATTCCTTCCATTGTTTGCATATGGGGGCAGGTGCCATTATAATCTCTGACTAAAAAGACCCCAATCCCCCCTTCCATCCATATTGTCTGTCAAAAAATTGTAATCGGGGCCTAGTTTGTGTTTGTACGTGTGAGATACACCGTTTTGTAAAATTTGTCCTATTCCGCTATTCAATATACACCCTGTTTGAGTGTAAAAAATTAAATTGCGGGATAGTCTGTATCGGTACGTATGAGATACACCTTTTTAAATTTGTTTGGCGCATCTCCTTCTACCGCCGAGGATTGCAGGGCGCTTCAGTTTGGCTCCTGTTCCCAACTCCTCCTACTCCTCTTCCTCATCCTGCCTTTAGGGTACAAAAAATTGTAATCGGGGCCTAGTTTGTGTTTGTACGTGTGAGATACACCGTTTTGTAAAATTTGTCCTATTCCGCTATTCAATATACACCCTGTTTGAGTGTAAAAAATTAAATTGCAGGATAGTCTGTATTGGTACGTGTGAGATACACCTTTTTAAATTTGTTTGGCGCATTTCCTTCTACCGGCGAGGATTGCAGGGCGCTTTAGTTTGGCTTCTGTTCCCAACTCCTCCTACTCCTCTTCCTCATCCTGCCTTTTGGGGTACCAAAAATTGTAATCGGGGCCCAGTCTGTGTTTGTACGTGTGAGATACACCGTATTATAAAATTTTTCATATTCCTCTATTCAATATACACCCTTTTGGAGTGTAAAAAATTAAATTACGGCATAGTCTGTATCGGTACGTGTGAGATACACCTTTTAAATTTGTTTGGCGCATCTCCTTCCCCCGCCAAGGATTGCAGGGCGCTTCAGTTTGCCTCCTGTTCCCAACTCCTCCTACTCCTCTTCCTCATCCTCCCTTTTGGGTACAAAAAATTTTAATCGGGGCCTAGTCTGTGTTTGTACATGTGAGATACACCGTTTTTTATCCTATTCCGCTATTCAATATACACCCTTTTGGGGTTAAAAACATTAAATTGCAGCATAGTTTGCATATTTGACTGTGAGATACACCCGTGCGATACTGTTGTTGTTTTGTTCCGCTGTTCAATGAACACCTTCCTAGGGCAAGATCTTAAATTACAGAAATATGAGGAGACCGTCAAATAGGGGCCATGGCCTGGGTCGTGGTGCTGCTGGTAGAGCTCCTGTTGCAAGGAGAGGACGTGGTCGATCTTTGCCAGCTACACGCACAAGTGAAACACCTTCCTCAAGTGTTAGTAGGCGACAGAACCTGCATCAGTATTTGGTAGGGCATCATACGCCTCTAGAAGTGATGAGGCCAGAACACAGAGAGGCGATAGTAGATTGGTTTGCTGCTGACAGTGCCTCCAGTTCCTTCACATTGTCTCCCACCCAGTCTACTGCAGAAAGGTCAGAGTTGGCACCTGCAGCCGATGTCCAACCGTCTTTCACCTCACCCCCTTGCAAATCAGGCAAGCAGTCTGAGCCCCAAGCCATGCAGCAGTCTCTTCTTCTTTTTGAGGACTCTGTCAGCAGGGTTTACCAGGGCCATCCACCTAGCCCTGCCCCAGAAGTGGAAGAGATTGAGTGCAGCGATGCCCAACCACTTATTTCTCAAGATGAGTACATGCAAGGACCATCTCAGCACGTCTCCGATGATGACGAAACGCAGGTGCCAACTGCTGCGGCGTTCAGAATTGTGGAGACCGACAAGGAGGGCAGGGGTGAAGACTGGGTGGAAGATGATGTGGAGGACGATGAGGTCCTCGACCCCACATGGAATGAACGTCATGCAGGTGACCTGAGTAGTTTGGAGGAAGAGGCGGTGGTCGCACAGAGCCACCAGCACAGCAGAAGAGGGAGCAGGGTGCAGAAGCGGAGCGGCCACGCCCTAGACACTACGCCTGCTACATCCCAACGCAGCAAGGGAACGCACCAAAGTCACCTCAAAGGAGTTCTCTAGTGTGGAAGTTCTTTAGAAAATGTGCTGATGACAGGACACGAGTGGTTTGCACCCTGTGCAATCAGAGCCTGAAGTGAGGCATAAACCTTCTCAACCTGAGCACAACCTGCATGATCAGGCATCTAAGTGCAAAGCACGAGCTGCAGTGGAGTAGACACCTTCAAAACCAAGAAACGTCTCTGACTCATCCTGCTTCCTCTTCTGCTGCAGTCTCGGCCGCTCCAGCCACATCTGTAGTGATACCGGCACCTGCCACCCCGCAAACAGAGGATCTGTCAGCAACACCACCACCTGGGTCACCAACCATCTCCACAATATCCAGTGGAAGCGTTCAGCTTTCCATCTCCCAAACACTTGAGAGGAAGAGGAAGTACCCCCCTACCCACCCGCGATCCCTGGCCCTGAATGCCAGCATTTCAAAATTCTTGGCCTTTGAAATGCTGTCATTCCGTCTGGTGGAGACGCACGGTTTTAAAAACCTTATGTCGGTGGCTGTCCCACAGTACGTCGTGCCCAGCCACCACTACTTTTCCAGGCAAGCCATCCCTTCCCTGCACAACCAAGTGGGGGAAAAAATCAGGTGTGCACTGCGCAACGCCATCTGTGCCAAGGTCCACCTAACTACCGATACGTGGACCAGTAAGCACGGTCAGGGGCGTTATATCTCCCTAACGGCACACTTGGTAAATGCAGTGGCGGATGGGCCTGAGGCGGATAGCAATTTGGCGCATGTCCTTCCACCACCGAGGATTGCAGGGCGCTTCAGTTTGCCTCCTGTTCCTAACTCCTCCTACTCCGCTTCCTCATCCTCTACCGCCTCCTCATCCGGACAGCGTAACACCTTCACCACCAACTTCAGCATGGCCAGGGGTAAACGACAGCAGGCAGTTTTAAAACTTGCCTGTTTGGGGGAAAAACCACACACCGCGCAGGAGTTGTGGAGGAGCATGGAACAGCAGACAAATGAGTGGTTGCTGCCGGCGAGCCTTAAGCCCGGCCTGGTGGTGTGCGATAACGGGCGAAATCTCATAGCCGCTCTGGGCCTAGCCGGTTTGACTCACATCCCTTGCCTGGCGCATGTGCTGAATTTGGTGGTGCAGAGGTTCCTTAAAAACTATCCCAATATGTCAGAGCTGCTGCAGAAAGTGTGGGCCGTCTGTGCGCACTTTCGGCGTTCTCACCCTGCTGCTGCTCGCCTGTCAGCGCTGCAGCGTAACTTCGGCCTTCCCGCTCACCGCCTAATATGCGACGTGCCCACAAGGTGGAACTCCACCTTGCACATGCTGCAAAGATTGTGCGAGCAGCAGCAGGCCATAGTGGAGTTTCAGCTGCAGCACGCACGCGTGAGTCGCTCTGCGGAACAGCACCACTTCACCACCAATAACTGGGCCTCCATGTGAGACCTGTGTGCCTTGTTGCGCTGTTTTGAGTACTCCACCAACATGGCCAGTGCCGATGACGCCGTTGTCAGCTTAACTATCCCACTTCTATGCCTCCTTCAAAAAACAATTTGGGCGATGATGGAAGAGGATGTGGCACAGGATGAGGAGGAGGAGGAGGAGGATGAAGAGGTAACATTTCCAAGGCTTTCAGGGCAGTCATTCACAAGGGGCTTCGAGGGTGGGTTCCTGCACACACAAACGCCAGGGACACAATTGTCCAGCAGGGGCACAGTTCTGGAGGATGAGGAGGAGGAGCTGGAGGAGGAGATGGAACCATGTTCACAGCAGGGTGGCACCCAGGCCAGCTCATGGCCATCACTGGTGCGTGGCTGGGGGGATACAGAGGACACGGACGATACACCTCCCACAGAGGACAGCCTTTCGTTGCCTCCGGGCAGCCTGGCACACATGAGCAATTACATGCTGCAGTGTCTCCACAACGACCGCCGAGTTGCCCACATTCTAACTTGTGCTGATTACTGGGTGGCCACGCTGCTGGATCCCCGTTACAAGGACAACCTACCATCCTTAATTCACTCACTGGATGCGATGCAAGATGCGCGAGTACAATCGCACGCTGGTAGACGCGATGCTGCTGGCATTCCCACCTGACAGCGGGGCCACAGTGGAAGCACAAGGCAGAGGAGGAGGAGGAGGAAGAGGTCGCAAACGTAACCAGGGCACCGCCAGCACCTCAGAAGGCAGGGTTAGCATGGCCGAAATGTGGAAAAGCTTTGTCAGCACGCCACAACATACAGCAGCACCAGCAGCTCATATGGAACGTCTTAGCAGGAGGCAGCATTTTGTAACGCTCCTGCGTTTCATGTATGGTGTGGATTTTCAGCTGCAGAAATATTCCACTTCAGTAGTCATGTAAGAGAGATGCTGAGATACCATTCCCAACCTCAATGACTCATCATGTGTGGAAGGTCTTAATTCAGCTAGTAAATACACACACTCAACAAGCTGGTTCCTAGAGTGACTTTATGTATGTAGTAACACAGTGATGAAGATTTAAGAGACAGGTTGAGTGGAGGTGGTAGGTGACAGACACTTGAAGGTAAGACAGTAGCAGATGGATGCAGGTAGGTTTAGCAATCATGTATGGTAGCAGATGACAGAGTAGCAGGTGGACATACAAGAGAGATCAACCCAGTGCAGGATTAAGTAGCAGTAGTCTTAAGAGCTAGCAATCTAGATATGCAGATGTGATAAATAGTCTTTACTATGCAGAGCTAGATAGTGTAAGCTTAGTATAAGTTTATAGAGGGTTCCCCTGCGGGGTACTTAGCACTAATAGCAATACAGCCGAAGGTTGGTTCAGGAGGAGCAGATGATCCAGAAGCGGGATGCAGGGATCAGCGCAGCGAGGTTCCGTCAGCGAGGTATGCTTGCAAGCACGAAAGCTTCAAGCCAAGTTAGCATCCAGGTAAGGGTGTTTGAACGAACACATGTGAGTGAGAACCGGCGATTTAAATAGCCATCTAGTCCGGCGCTGAGTGATGACAGCTTCAGTCTTAAAGGTGTATGCGCACCTTTCCAAAAGAGAATGGTGGGGCGCATACACTTGTGAAAAGAGTAATTTAGGGTACCAAAGGTACCGGAACATTACAATACCCCCCCCCCCTTAAGGCCGGCTCCTGAAGGCCTCTGGAGCTGGTTTGTCTGGGTATCTCGCATGAAAATTGCGGATTAATCTAGGGGCATGTATTTCAGAGGTGTTTAGCCAGCTGTCGTCTTGGGGCCCATAGTTCTTCCATCTAACCAAGTACTGAAGTCTTCTTCTGTAGATACGAGAATCCAGAATCTCTTTTATCTCGTATTCTTCTCCACCTTCAACTTGTACAGGAGGCGGAGGTGGAATATTTGGCCTTATTCCTTGGTCCGGAACATGGGGCTTCAGTAGCGACACATGGAAAATGGGATGGATTTTTAGGTCTATTGGCAATGTAAGCTGTACTGCAGCTTTTCCAATAAGTTTTTTGATTGGGAAAGGTCCCAAGAACAGAGGTCCAAGCTTTTTGCTAGGGATCTTCAGTCTTAAGTTTTTTGTTGAGAGCCAAACGAGGTCCCCGATAGTGTACTGTGGAGAAGGTCTTCTGCGAAGATCATAGTACTTCTTTTGTTGACTGTGAGCGTGTGCAATGGTAGTATTTAATAAACCCAGAGAATCCTTTATTTGGGTAAGATAGTCTGAGGCTACTGGGTTGTTTGAAGGAAGGATGCGTGGTGGAAGAATAGAGGGATGAAACCCATAGTTCAAGTAGAACGGACTCTGCTTGGTTGTACTGTGGGTTGCGTTGTTGTAGGCAAATTCTGCCAGAGGGAGAAGATCCACCCAATCATCCTGTTGGTAAGAAGTGTAACAACGTAAATACTGCTCGATGCATTGGTTGACTCTTTCAGTCTGTCCGTTGGTCTGCGGATGGTAAGGAGAAGTGAGCTTCCGCTCGATCCGTAGTATGTGACATAGTTCTTGCCAGAACTTAGAAATAAATTGGGATCCACGGTCAGACAGAAGAGTTTTTGGGATACCATGTAATCTAAAGACATGTTTCATCAGGAGTTCTGCCGTTTGTTTGGACGAAGGTAGTCTGCGAATAGCAATGAAATGTGCCATCTTTGTCAGATGGTCCACTGACACCAAAATGGTATTAAATCCTTTGGAAAGAGGCAATTCTACGATGAAGTCCAAGGACAAAACTTCCCATGGAGTTTGGGGTATTGGTAGACTGCATAGTAGACCGGATGGTCTCGTAGTGTCAATTTTGGACCTGGCACAGACATTGCATGAAGAGACGAATTTTTGTATAGATGTTTTCATGTCAGGCCACCAGAATTGCCGGGAAATCAAATTAAGAGTCTTTGTCATACCCATATGTCCTGCCATAGGCACATCATGAGATAATTCCAAGATCTTGGTGCGTAGGGTAGGTGGTATGTAAAGTTTGTCGTTGTAGTAGAGGAAGCCTTCTGCATCAGTATTTAGTTGTGGTGGGGGTGAATCCAAACTTATACCATGCAAAACCTCTTCCTTCAAGGAACGGACAACTCCAATAATGCGTTTGTGAGGTATTATAGGAACGGAAGGGATTTCAAAGTAGTTTTCTTCAGTTAGTCGTGATAGTGCATCCGCCTTTTTGTTCTTATCTGCAGGTGTGTAAGTCACTAGGAAGTTAAACCTTAGAAAGAATAGTGACCATCGTACCTGTCGGTGCGAGAGAGTTTTGCTAGTTTGAAGATATTGGAGGTTTTTATGGTCCGTGTATATAATTATTGGTAATTGGGTGCCTTCGAGTAAATGTCACCAATTCTCCAGAGCCAATTTTATAGCAAGCAGTTCCTTTTCACCCACGGGGTAATTTATCTCGGGACTGCTTAGGGATTTAAAAAAAAAGGCGACTGGATGAAGTGGTGAAGTGTGGGTTGGTCGTTGGGAGAGTATTGCTCCTACTGCCATGTTTGACGCATCTACCTCCAGAATGTATTGGAGGGATGGGTCTGGATGGCGTAATATGGGAGCGGAAGTAAACCTTGTCTTTAACAAGTGAAAAGCTTTATTGGCTTCTTCTGACCATTTGAATGGTTTTTTTATGCTAGTGAGCTGTGTGAGGGGTCTCACAATAGCAGAAAAGTTTTTAATGAACTTCCTGTAGAAATTTGAAAATCCCAGGAATCGCTGTAGCGCCTTGCGTGTGGTTGGTGTAGGCCAATCCTGAATGCAGGATATTTTACTCATGTCCATCTCGATTCCTGTTTTGGATATGATGTAGCCTAGAAAGAGTACCTCGTCTTTATGAAACAAGCATTTCGTCCGTTTCACATAAAGGTTATGTGCAAGCAATCTCGATAGTACAAGTCTTACATGTCTTATGTGTTCAGACAGGGATCGTGAATATATAAGTATATCGTCCAGATATACCACAACACAGACATCTAGTAAGTCTTTAAAAATATCGTTTATAAATCGTTGGAAAACTGCAGGGGCGTTGCATAGCCCGAATGGCATCACAAGATATTCGAACAATCCGTATCTGGTTCTGAATGCAGTCTTCCACTCGTGTCCATCACGGATTCGAATGAGATTGTATGCTCCTTTCAGGTCCAATTTTGAAAAATAGGTAGCTCCACGCACCTGCTCAATGAGCTCAGGGATAAGCGGTAGAGGATAGCGATCTTTTATTGTGATAGCATTCAATTTCCTGTAGTCGATGATAGGTCTGAGACTTGAGTCCTTATTGCGAACAAAAAAGAGTCCTGCTGCTGTGGAAGAAGTGGAAGGTCTAATAAAACCTTTTTCCAAATTCTCATCCAAATAGGTTTTGAGATGGGAAAGTTCATCCTGTGAAAGAGGATAAACATGACCGAACGGCAATTTGCTATTTGGGAGTAGATCAATGCTACAATCATAGTCTCGATGAGGAGGTAATGCTTGAGCATTTTTCTCAAGAAAAACCTCAGAAAGATCCTGATAACATAGTGGTGCAATCTCATCTGTCACCATAGACAGAATCTTCCCGGAAGACGGGAGGTTACACGTATCCTCGCAATAGCAAGAGAGGAAGGCCAAGGACCGTTCCTTCCAATCTATGGTTGGTTGGTGTGTGTGTAACCAGGGAAGTCCCAACACAATGGGAAAGTGGGGTGAAGGTATTAAATCGAAGGTAGTAGTCTCCCTATGAGACTCGTTAATAGTGACTAGAAGTGCTTGTGTCTGATCGGTGATCGGACCAGAGGATAACGGAACACCGGTAATAAGACTTACTGAGACAGGTTTAAGTTTAGAAATAATAGGAATTTTATTTGAAGCAGCAAAACATATATCAATATAATTTCCACAAGATCCTGTGTCAATCATGGCCTTAGTAGTAATCCTGTTCTGGTCCCACTGTAATGTCAAACAAACAAAAATGTAAGGGTTAGTGAATGAAGTTGTCAATCCCCCTAGGAGGACATGTGAACACACCCTTCTTTTTGTTGACTAGGGGACAGACATTTATCTTGTGATCCGGGGATGCACAGTACAAGCAGAGATTTTCATATCGTCTTTTGGCTTTTTCCATAGTTGATAGCGGTGGGCGTATGGTTCCTACCTCCATAGGAACGGGGTTAACGGCCGGAATCCGAGAGGAAACGGATAATGGCATTCCCATTTTCTCAGCCTTTCTTTCTCGTAGTCTTCTATCTATGGTAATACTGAGTTGTATTAATGCATCCAGGGTTTTTGGTAGAGCCGCTCGGGCGAGCTCGTCCTTAACGGCTTCTGATAGGCCAAGCCTAAATTGGGTTTTCAGAGATGCATCATTCCATTCTGAATCAAGGGTCCATCTCTTGAATTCCGCGACAAAGTCTTCTACAGGCCTCCTTCCTTGTTTCAAGGATCTTAATTGAAGATCGGCAGTACTCTGCCTATTGGGGTCATCATATAGGCTAGTGAGTTCTGCTAGGAACAAGGCATAGGAGTTGAGAAGCTGGTCGTTTTTCTCAAAAAGAGAGTCTGCCCAGGCTCGAGGATCACCTGTTAGGTAAGAAATAATAGTACAAACCTTAATGTGATCAGTAAGGTAGGTACGAGGTTTTAGCAAAAAAAGTAACTCACATGCGTTTTTAAATTCGCGAAATTTTTTGCGATCGCCTGTAAATACCAAAGGGGGATTTATCTTGGGTTCAGGGGACTGAGCAGAGGTAAGTTGTGTCAGTCTAATTACCTGCTGCCACAGAGCCTGATTGTCTTCTTTTAATTCAGCAAGTGCGTGTATTAACGCAGTTACTTGCTGTTTTAATTGTGTCACCTGAGTGGTTATTTCTGCTGAATCCATTTGTGGGTTCGTTCAATCTGTAACGCTCCTGCGTTTCATGTATGGTGTGAATTTTCAGCTGCAGAAATATTCCACTTCAGTAGTCATGTAAGAGAGATGCTGAGATACCATTCCCAACCTCAATGACTCATCATGTGTGGAAGGTCTTAATTCAGCTAGTAAATACACACACTCAACAAGCTGGTTCCTAGAGTGACTTTATGTATGTAGTAACACAGTGATGAAGATTTAAGAGACAGGTTGAGTGGAGGTGGTAGGTGACAGACACTTGAAGGTAAGACAGTAGCAGATGGATGCAGGTAGGTTTAGCAATCATGTATGGTAGCAGATGACAGAGTAGCAGGTGGACATACAAGAGAGATCAACCCAGTGCAGGAATAAGTAGCAGTAGTCTTAAGAGCTAGCAATCTAGATATGCAGATGTGATAAATAGTCCTTACTATGCAGAGCTAGATAGTGTAAGCTTAGTATAAGTTTATAGAGGGTTCCCCTGCGGGGTACTTAGCACTAATAGCAATACAGCCGAAGGTTGGTTCAGGAGGAGCGGATGATCCGGAAGCGGGATGCAGGGATCAGCGCAGCGAGGTTCCGTCAGCGAGGTATGCTTGCAAGCACGAAAGCTTCAAGCCAAGTTAGCATACAGGTAAGGGTGTTTGAACGAACACATGTGAGTGAGAACCGGCGATTTAAATAGCCATCTAGTCCGGCGCTGAGTGATGACAGCTTCAGTCTTAAAGGTGTATGCGCACCTTTCCAAAAGAGAATGGTGGGGCGCATACACTTGTGAAAAGAGTAATTTAGGGTACCAAAGGTACCGGAACATTACACATTTCACCAACATGGTGGAGCAGTATGTGTGCACACGCCTAGACGTACTGAATGAGGGGTCTGCCCCCTTCAACTTCTGGGTCTCCAAGTTGGGCACATGGCCTGAGCTTGCCCTTTACGCCTTGGAGGTGCTGGCGTGCCCTGCAGCCAGTGTATTATCTGAACAGGTATTTAGCACGGCTGGGGGCGTTATCACAGACAAGCACAGCCGCCTGTCCAGAGACCATGTGGACAAGCTCACGTTCATTAAAATTAACCAGGCATGGATCCCACGGGACTTTTACGTACCTTGTGCAGAATAGCGATGGATACTGACCTTACCCAGCCATTGTTCTATTTTTGCTCTTTCTCACTCTTTTGGGGTGTACCCTCATTTAAAATTCGTGAAAAGAAGCAGTGTTGGCTACCTCGTCCTCCTCAGGGCCAGATTAATGTAGGGGCTATTGGAGCTGCAGCTCCAGGCCCCTACCTTTTTATATAGGCCCCGGGTTGGCCATATTCACTGTTACCGCTCTTCTGTCACTTGTAAACACAGAAGTCTGGCTTCTATGCTCGCTTCCCCAGGCAGCTCCCTCAGAACCTCCCCACACAGCACGAAGGCCGGACAAGGAGGGACAGTTGCCGATGCATGGATGTGTTTATGGGCTTCAGAGACCATGTTGAATTAGGCATGCATGGCTGCGCCCTTCCTCCTCTGGGTGCATGCCAAGGCAGGGCCCTTAGGCCCTTCAAAATCCTCAGCACCAAGCCCATGATGCTCTTAATCCGGCCCTGGTCCTCCTCCACTGCCGCTTCCACCTACACTGCCCATAGGTGTGCGCAGCCTATTGCATTAGGGTGTGCACCCCAAAGTTGAAATACACATGCATGTGTTTGCCTACATGTACATGGCCCCGATACATTACTCTCCCTGCTGGCAAAGAGAAATAGAGCAGAGCAGGTAAGAGGGAGATCTTTCCCATCTCCTCACTGGCAAACAGAGCGATAATGCTATGTGCCCTAGGTGATTAGGGTGTGCCCAGGCACATCCGGCACACCCTGTGCGCACGCCTATGAGACCGCCACATCCACTACCACCTCAACCTCCCTCCTACTCCATATGGGCCTCGTCCTTCAGAGATGAAGAACATTGTTTTATTTTCTGTTTTTGTTTGCCATGCTCTTAACAACGTTTTGCTGCCATTTGCAGCACTCTAGCCCTTTCCATTGGTGTTTCAGAGCCATTTTAGTGCCTGAAAGTTCGGGTCCCCATTGACATCAATGGGGTTCGGTGTCCGGGAAAAGTTCGGCAAAAGTCCGGGACACGGACCCGGACTTTTTTTTAAAGTTCGGCCGAACCCGCCGAACACGGACATCCAGGTGTCCGCTCAACTCCAGCCGTGAGTTGGCACACGAAATGCAATTTCCCTGCTCCTTACTTTTAGTAGTCCATCTAACCCATTTTATCCATTCATTCTTATCTCCATATCCTGTTTCAATACTTAGTTGTTCTTTGTAGGCAAAATCTGTTTTAAATAGGTATTCAGATTTAGTATCAGTAAGATTTAAGTCGGGGTTTACTGGGAGTGATGTTGGAGGAGTATTAGGTGTGACTTGGATTCTTATTCTCATCAAAAGGTCTGATCCGTAGTTCCATAGGACAGCTATTCCTAAACCATAATCTCCAGAGTCAGTGCTTTTAGGATTTTTTAAGGTTACAGTCAAAAAGTTATGGTTATAGCCCACGTAAGTAAATTGACTTATTGACAGTCTGGATACCAAATCCTTTTTACTCTCAGGGACTACAGCACCTTTGTTGTAATATCCTAACTTATCTGTTGTCCACCATACATTACTCCAGGATGAACAGGTGGGGTATCCGCACAGATATCTCTCATATTTTTTACTATTATTCCTTAAATTCCAATTACTGGGGCAGTAGTTAATGCTACAGATATCAATTTGCATCATTGTGGTAACCCCCTCATTGACCGTCATAGTATATACTCCATCTTTGTCCCCTCTTTTTATCTCTCTTTTTGTCATTCCTGACTTTACCCTGTTGACCCACTGAGGGGAGTTGATGTCCAAGAGTATCAATATCAGTGCTATAATCCCTCCGACTACCATTCCACCTAATAAGATCCTACCTGTCCATGTCTTAGTAAAATACCCAGGTTCCAATAGCTGTCTTTCCCTAAGCTGTTTTATCGCCCCTATGAGCCTATCTTGTTCCATTTTCTTCACCGGGTTTGAGACGAGTGGTCCCTATTGGAGTCACCCCCCTTTGTAGCCAGACTTACAATCAAGGCTCTGTGTGAGCTCCCTCTTCTGGCCCTAGATACTTTGCTTTCTTGCAATGTGATAGATGTATCCAAGGTACTCTTTCTGCTACTTTTACAGCTGTGGGTGTAGACAATAGTACCTGATAAGGCCCTTCCCACCTTGGATCTAGCCACTGTTTTCTCTTGATTATTTTGATCCACACCCAATCCCCTGGTTGCACAAGGGTGCCCTGCTCTGCCGGAGTTTCTTGACCTGTAAAAGAGTTTGGAGAAAATATTTTCTTAGATGTTAACAGTTTTCTCATATAGTTTGCTAGTTCACAATCCATTTCCTCATCTACCCTAACAAATGGCCTAAGTTGTGGGATATAGTATGGTCTCCCGTACAGTATCTCATAAGGTGTCAACCCCCTCGCTGTGGGAGTTACTCTCATGCTTAGCAAGGCTATTGGCAGACACTGTATCCAGTTTTTACCAGTCTCTTCCATTCATTTTCTCAATTTACCCTTCAAAATACCATTATGTCTTTCTACGGTACTTGCAGACTGTGGGTGATAGACACAATGGTTTTTTAAATCAATACTGTACTGTGACAGTACTCACCGTCACTGGAAGTTAAAGACAGAGGATTAATGGTTTGAATTGCTTCAGATGGGACGGTCATATTTGCCAACCATATCTCCATATAGGAATATAAAGATTTATTTCCATTCGCCATTAAATCTGTTCTTCCTAAATGCTGTGTATATTACATATCTTTCAATGTCAGACAGGTATTCCTTTTGTTGTGTATTGGGAGGGAATGTGGATTGCCCTTTCGCATTGTTAAGTGTTAATGACCTCCCATTGTTCTGTCTGTCTGCCTTAAGAGAAACTTACAGGTATGTGGATTGGATGCTAAGAGGGAGAGGGGATTGTCCCACGTTGTATACTTTTGTGTACACTGTATGAGAGTGTAAAACTCTGTTCCTATTGGATTGTGAATATCACGTCCAGTCTTCAACAAGGTCCACCTGGGTGGTAACCTTGTGGGTGAAAACTGTATATAAGTCTGTTCAATAAAGAAGAAGCAAATTAGTTCTTCACCCTCAATCTAGAGTCTTGTCTCTTATTGGGGGAATGTGCTGCAAGGGATTGCTATGGTCCTCCATACTCCCTTAGAGAATCACTAAGTTCTTGTAAGAGCTTGTGTAAGAGCTTGTTCGTGCTGCACTCTCTGGGGAAAGGAACAAAAATAACCCCTGAGGATTGGGACTTTCAACGGCAAGAATCAGGACTTGAGTATGAAAATATATAAATTTTATTACACATATAATGAAGATAAATTATACATAATCACATGTGAAGTATAAAAACAAGGTCATAGATACGTCTTGGAACCAGGAGGGTCTGAGGTGTCTGGATCGGACTAGACGCGTTTCGGTCCAAATGCCTTTCTCAATGGTCCACAAAACACCAGAGCTCAGACTAGGAGCATAAAAGGTAACAATGAGCATAATACAAAGAGTAAGTATGAGGTTAGATTTAACATGTATTAAACAATGTTAAAAGCAATGTAACACATAATTCATTATACATAGTGTTTGTCGTATTTAGATGTGAAAAAAAGGGGGGGGGCAAAAAATGCCTCTGTGATTACGTACCAGATATGTGAGACCTCTGTGGAATCCAGGACGTGAGACCAAAAGGGATGGGCCTTGGTGAATGAGAAAAAGGCCTTCAATTGACTATGGCCGCAAAGAGTATATGCTAAACAAGTTGGGTCTATGCAAGATAGACTTAGAGTAATATGTTAATGTTTATATGGGTTTCCAGGGGAGATTTCAATACTTATAAGCCAAATATACAGTGATATGGCAAATGACAGTGAGAAAGGAGCTCCACGGACAGAGAATCCCACGAGGATCTCCAGAGTGAGGTCAGAAACGCACAGGTCATCTAGAAAGTTATGAAAAGAAATAGAGGAAAAATTCAATGAAGTATGTCAATTATGGAGAATAAAAGGGAAAATGAGACAGGAAATTGTGGGTAAAGAATACCTGTAAAATAGTAGTAGAATGAGCATGTCCCCCGATGGATTTATAATGCTGGGACGTGTCCAGCCATGCATCCCTGTTGACATAGAATATGTCAAGCCTGAAATCGTAAGGGATATCAAAGGGTAAATAGATAGGGAGTAAATGCGACAGTAAAGAAAGGTCTCGTTTCCCAACGTGAGTACTACAGTTGGTAGGGAAAAAAAAAGGAAAAACTGAGTAAAGAAAAGGCTGAGTAGTGAGGAGGAATATGGAAGCAGTGTGTAGTCTGGGATAAGAGTTACTGAATGAGAGAAAAATAGTACTAGTAGGAGTCTCAAAGGGTGCCCAGGTATCAGAATAAAAATTAGCCAGAGTTCAATGGCAGAGAGCAGATATCCTAGGAATCAGAGATAGGAGTAGCCAAGTGAAGGGAAAATAGTCCCAGTAAAAGTCTCAAAGAGTGCCCAAATACCAGGAATAAATGTTGGCCAGAGTACTGTGGCAAAAGCGGGTCCTAAGAGCAATTTAGAATATCCAGGGAGAAAGTAACTTACCTGTGTAGGTCTGTACGTATGAGTAATGGCGGCGCGCTCTGAGTAGAGCGCGGTCCGCCATTAAGTACGCCGGCGCATGCGCCGGAGCCTGCGTCTAGTCTCCTCCCAGGGCGTGTGTGGACCAATAGAGGTCCCCCGTGTCTGGAGCGCACAGACGCCGCCCACACATGGTTGGCCGCGGCGTGCGTTCCGGGCACGCCGACGCACAGTGTCCCGGGTCTGAATCTCCGCCCACGGCGGGATCAGATGACCGGTGACGGGGCGAAAGAACGCCCCCCTGTGCGTCGGGGGGAGAATCTGTACGGGAAGCATACACTGTCACTGACATTTGGCTGCAGCTAAGGGGACAGAACCAAGACTATAGACATATAAACAAGGCAAACTCTATGTTTACACAAAAATGCAAATATAAGGAGACGGATGTATATTGATATTGGATACTTTGCAATAGCATTCAATAGGAACAGGAGCAAAGAACCACTGCAAGGAAGGTGTATTGAATAGCCACATATTTACATAAAAAG
>NW_028119753.1:0-78000 GCF_965119305.1 Pelophylax lessonae
TATGACCCTGTAATGTTCTGGTACCTTTGGGTACCCTAATTACTCTTTCATAAGTGTATGCGCCCCACCATTCTCTTTTGGTAAGGTGCGCATACACCTTTAAGACTGATGCTGTCATCACTGAGCGCCGGACTGGATGGCTATTTAGATCGCCGGCTCTCACTCACATGTGTTCGTTCAAACTGCTTTGTGCCTTGATGCTAACCTGTCTTGAAGCTCTCGTGCTTGCAAGCATACCTCGCTGTCGGAACCACGCTGCGCTGATCCCTGTATCCCGCTACCGGATCATCCGCTCTTGCCGAACCTCTCCTCTGCTACATTGCTATTAGTGATAAGTACCCCACAGGGGAAACCTCTATAACCTTCATACTAAAGCTTACACTATCTAGCTCTGCATACTAAGGACTATTACTACATCTGCATTATCTAAGATTGCTAGCTCTTGAGCCTACTACCACCTGTTCTTGCACTGGGTTGATCTCTCTTGTATGTCCACCTGCTACTCTGTCATCTGCTACCATACATGATTGCTAAACCTATCTGCATCCCATCTGCTACTATCTTACTTTCAAGAACATTTCCTTTCAAGTGTCTGTCATCTACCATCTCTACCCAACCTGTCTCTTCAGCCTATCATCACTGTGTTACTATATACATAAGTCACTCTAGGAAACATCTTATTGAGTGTGTGTATTTACTTGCTGAATTGAGATCATCCACACATGATGAGTCATTGGGAGTTGGGATTGGTGTCTCAGCGTTTCTCTACATGACTACTGAAGTGGAATATTTCTGCAGCTGAAAATCCACATCATACATAAAACGCAGGAGCGTTACAGACCCTCGGCCTGGCATTAACCTTTGTCTCTTTTCTCTGAGCATCTATAGATCTCCTGGAAGTGGTCCTGAATCACCATCCATCCATCCGGGATCCATCCGCATCCAGTGCTCCTTGGGACGTGTCATCTCCTGTTTCACCACCAGGGGTGATAAGCACCGAGCTGCAAGGGAAGCCCTCTCAGCACTTCGGCCTCCACCATGGTAACTGACAACCATAAGTGTGGAGACCAGCTAAGATGTTCGGGAGTGAAATAATTGGGTTGGTGACGAAGAACATAAGGTCATCCGCATAAGTGGCCACCCTATGTTGATCACCAGCAACCTGCAAGCCAGATATATCAGCTGACCGACGTATCGAGCATAGAAAAGGTTCCAGCGTTAGAATAAAAATAAGAGGCCATTGTGGGCACCCCTGACGGGTGCTGTTGGAAATTGAAAAGTAGTCTCACCGCCACTCATTAACCCGTACAGCTGCTGACGGCCTGGAGTAGAGAGCCCGTGTGCATTGCAACATCCGAGTTCCCAAGTCAATATGTGACATAAAACTCCAGGCCATTCTGTAAAAGGCCTTCTCCGCGTCGGTTGAAAATAACACCATCGGACTACGGGACACCCGTGCCGCATGAACCAGGTCAATAACCCGGTCGTGTTGTCCCTAGCTTCGCGGAGCAGCACAAAACCCACTTGGTCAAAATGTACCAGGTGGGAAATGTGGGGCAAAAGTCGATTCGCGAGTATCTTCGCGAACAGCTTGGTGTCAAAGTTAAGGAGGGAAATGGGCCGGTAACTGCCACATAGCAGAGGGTCCTTCCCCTCTTTAAAGATGAGGGCAATATAAGCCCTAAGAGAATCAATGGGCAGCAGGGCGCCATCACGTACCGTGTTAAAATGAGCTAGGAGGGGCTTACCTAAACGTGCCATAAACTGCTGGTGATAAAGCAAGGTAAACCCGTCCGGGCCAGGGGCCTTATGGGGTTTAGATTGTGAGAGGGCAGAGGATAACTCCACAGCAGTAATCTCACCCTCCAAAGCAGATGCCTGCTCTGCTGTGACGGAGGGCATTCCAGACTCCCAAAGATAAGCCTAGATTATAGAGAGAGTGATAAAATGAACGAAACTCGTCTGCAATAGCTGACGGGGTATGTACCTCCCGTCCGCCGGTCGTCTGCATAGGAGAAATATATGTTCGCTTCCTCAGGCCAATTAAAGCCCGTGCCGGCATTGCCCCCGGTTTATTTGAAAATTCCTAGTAATGTCTCCTAGCCCATGCCATACCCCTAACCATCTTCTAAAACAGGATACGGTTTAGTTCTTCTCTGGCTCGGGGTAAAGGTGCAAGATTTTCCGCGGCTAAAGACTGCTTGTGTTGTTTACTAAGGGACTCTACCCGGGAGCAGAGAGCTGTCAGTCTACTCTCCTTTTTTTGCGTCGTGCTCCGATACGAATAAGAACCCCTCGGATGCCGCACTTGTGGGCCTCCCATATCACTAATGGTGACAAAGACACGTCCGCATTGTCCTCAAAAAAATTAGAAAGCAAAGTTTCTATCTCTGCCCTGACTTCTGGGAACTGGAGTAGCGACTCATTAAGCCGCCATGTACAGGGTCTGACTGGCCTGGGTTCCCATGCAATAATAACATGGGCAGGAACATGGTCTGACATAGAAAACGTATCAATGTGAGAAGAGATTACTAGAGGGACATCGGTTTGAGGAATCAAGATGCGATCTATTCGGGTGTAGACATTATGGGTCAGAGAGTAATAAGTATAGTCTCGCTCACCTGGGTGCATCAGTCACCAGGGATCAGTAAAGTCAGGGAGAGAGAGCTCCCGCTGTAAACGGCGCAGCCGTGTATGGGAGATACATGAAGTTCCCCTGGAAGAGTCCAAAAGTGGTTCAGGTGCATAGTTAAAATCTACACCCATCACGAGGTGCCCCTCCCGAAAGCCCAGGACTACCGGGATCAATTGCTGCAAAAATGACAAATGATCTGAGTTAGGTAGATAGACATCTAATAGGGTTACACTACCTGACCAACATTTCCCTTAACTAGCAAAAATCTACCCATAGGGTCTACTAATTCCTCTTTAAGGGAAGGGATTTGGAGACAAGGATGCTGACTCCCTTTGACTTGGATATAGGTGAAGGGGTATGGTACACCCATGGAAAGTCACTATTGTGTAACCTAGGAATGGCGTCCTTCCGAAAATATGTCTCCTGTAGGAACGCCAGATGTGTATGGCTATGTTTTAAATCTAACAGGAGGTGTGCATGTTTCTCTGGGGTAGATAACCCCCTTACATTAAGAGTAGTTACCTTATAGCCCGAGGCCACTCGCCCGGCATGAGGCAACATGGTCACCCTGGCGCCCGCACCCCGACCCAAAGAGAAAAAAAAAGAAAGATACACAGAAAATAAAGAGAAACTAGACTGTATACCAGTACAGACACTAAAAAAGTTTGGTTAAACCATAACCAAGCGCAACAAGGCGCAACCTAATGTGGGGAATATGTGGATAGTAAACACTGTAAGTAAAAAAGTCATGACCTGCAAGTGCCAGCCTACATAGTAATCATAATAAACACTGAGGCTGAAACCTTTCAACCAAGCAAAAACACGTCCAAAACAGTCAGCACTCTTGCATTTTCTACAGAAATAATGATAATGATATACCCCCCGTCCCTCTACCCTCCCCCCTCTTGCCAGAAAAAAACTCCACAACCCGTAGTCTCCCAAGAGTCCATAGTAAAGTCCGAGGCCATCTAAGGCCGATGGTCCATCCACGAAAAACAGGGGTAAATAACACATAATATGAGGGGAATATCACCACAAATCCCAGGTGCCAAACCCCCAGTCACCCAGGCGGGGGAAATTACCTACATGGGCGGCAGGGGGCCAGCACAAGAGAGAAGATAAAGGGGGAGAGCAGGGGGACCCAGACGGGCCATCAGGCAATATGCCTAAAAATAAAGCACAAGGGCATACAAAACCTCCTGATTAAGTCCTACAATTTATTGGGAGCCGTAGCCTCTGTAGGGACCTTCCATGCTGCCAAACCGGTATGTCCTCTCCGACGATGCTGGGACTGGGGAGTGGGGGACCCAGACGAGGCCAGACTCCAGGGGTTGCTGAGCCAGTTAGGCATCGACACCGGGGAGGCCTCCAGGAAGGAGAACAGCTCAGAAAGTTGATCATGCCATCT
Organism: Pelophylax lessonae; assembly: GCF_965119305.1. Taxonomy (NCBI): domain Eukaryota; kingdom Metazoa; phylum Chordata; class Amphibia; order Anura; family Ranidae; genus Pelophylax; species Pelophylax lessonae. Next base: position 4,044 of record NW_028119753.1, read on the forward strand.
AAGAGCAAATACATTTCCATTTCGTAGGACCATCAAATGAAACGGGTGGCCCCAATGATATGTAGCACCCGCATTGCGAATTTCCACCAACAGTGGTTTTAATATGGCCCTCATCCGCAAAGTGCAGCGGGAAAGATCCGGCAAGAGCCGTATTGATGCCCCATCAGAGTCCAATGGCCCATGGTTCCATGCTCGATGCATGATGTCCTCCTTAAGGGAGTAAAAATGTACTCTAACCAGTACATCACGTGGATGGTCCACTCCTGCACTGCGGGGGGCCTGTACTCTGTCTATTTCAATGTCCTCTGCAAGGGGACAATCCAATAGTTTATCAAAGATCCCAACAACAGCCGTCTTGAGATCATTGCCCAGGATGGCCTCTGGGATACCTCGTATCCTGATGTTATTTCTACGGCTGCGGTTCTCACTGTCATCCTGTTGAAGTTGTAATATAGTCAGCTTTTTCTGTAATATGGCCTGTGAGTTTTCTATATCAATGAGTGTAACAATGATTGGGCCTCCTCCACAGCTTCCACTTTACTGTCCATCTGATCAATTTGCTGTTTTAAAGCATTTATTTCATGGGAGAGATTACTCACGATCAAAGCTGCCATTTTATTCATATCCTGCCTTGTTGGTATGAGAGACAAAAGTTCCCTCCATTCTGAAGCCGGCAGTCATTCGGATCACCTGGGAGAAGCAGGGACATCCAAAGACTCCGCCGGCAGTTTATCCACTTTAGAGATCGGGGAGAGGGAGCTCAGCGGGGAGGAAGGATGAGCCGCAGATTGGCCCTGAGCCGGTTTAAGAGGCTTTTTCTGTATAGCGGGGCCGGCGGCAGATGGACGCGGCGGTGCCATTTTGGAAAGTGCATAGCCTGGCTGAACAGCGGGACGCCGGATAAAATATATGCCGCGATGTCCAGTCTCCTACCAGTCTCCTGTGGTCCAGATAAAGGAACCATTCTCCTGGTCCAACGCCAGACGACTCCTGAGGTAATCCGCCTGTCAATTTTCCATGCCAGAAATGTGCACGGCCGAGAGGGCAAGAACGAACTGTTCTGCCCACCCTAGAATGAAGGACACATCCAGGGCCACTAATACACTCTTTCTGCCACCCTGGTGAACACACAATCAACGGCCGTGGCATTTTCCAACTGAATCTGCACCGGGAGTCCCCAGGGCTGCTCCATCCAATGATCCAGGCAAAGCCTGATCACTCAAAGTTCCAAGACATTGATAGGCATCTTTAGCAAGGTTGGGGAGTGCAGCCACCAGACCAGAGAACACTTTGTCGCCCGACTCAGAAAAATCACCTTGTCCAGCGACTTGTGACACTTGTCCCATTTGATCAGTATCTCCTTTTGAAGGAGTCTCATGTAGAACTGTGCAAATTGAACCGACTTGAAGGTGGACACCACCAGGCCCAACACTCGCATGCATGCCCGAAGGGACGACCCCATGTGGGCTGGCAACAGTTGAATCTCAGAATGTAACTCCTGCAACTTTTCCAGAGAAAGGAACCATCCAGCTAGAGCTGAAAACAGTCAGCTCCAGATAATCCAATCACCTGGTCAGAACCAGGGCAAACCCGAAAATACAGAAGTCACCCGATCACCAGAAAAGTAATTTCCACATCGGCTGTCAGAGCCGATGGAGACTCTGCTCCCAAGAGGAGGTCATCCTGGTACCCTAGCACAACAATCCCCCACTGACACAGCAACGCTAGGACTGGGGCCAACACTTTTGCGAACAACCGGAGGAGGAGCGGAGGCTAGGCCAAAGGGTAATGCCACAAACTGATAGTGCTCCTTTCTCACTGCGAAGTGGAGGAAACGTTGATGCCTGGTGCAAATTGGAATGTTCAGGTAAGCATCTTTGATGTCTAAAATAAGTCAGGGAACCCCCTTGATGCAGGGACGCCACCACCGTCTGAAAGGACTCCATCCTGAATTATTGCACCCGCACAAAATGGTTCAAGGTCTGAGGTCAAGAATCGGACGAACTTGCCTTCCTTCCTGGGAACTACGACAAGGTATGACTAAAAACCCCCAAAAACGTTCCGACACCGGAAGCGGGAAGATCATGCCCTGGGACAACAAGTCCTGCCCTACCCACAACAGAGCTTGCAGTCGATCCGGGGGCATGTGTACAAGGAAGGGAAGGAACCTTTCCAGAGGACAAGAACGGAATTCTATCTTGGAACCGGATACAATCCCCTTGTGAACCCACTGGTCGCTGACTCGGGAGGTCCACGGCCCCGGAACCAAAGAAGACATTCTTGTCAGCAGGTCTGGAGAAGCCTGCTCACCGATTGACAAACCAAAGGGACGACAAAACTTCTTATGGGCTGAAAAGGAAGTCCCACGCTGCTGCCGAGGCTTCCCAGACTGTGGAAGGAGGGTACTCTTAAACCCCTAATGATGTCATCCAAAGTAGCCCCGAACAGGCGCTCGCCCTGAAAAGACAATTCAGTCAGGGCCTTCTTGGAGGTTTGATCTGTACACCAACACTTTAGCCACAAAATACGCCTAAGCACCACTGCCGAGACAGATAGCTTAGAGACCCACGGGAACCGCATCCAAAGATGTATCGCAGACAAACTGCAGACCCTGGACCAACCGATCCACCAGTTCACCATAGGCGGGGGAAACTGGTCAACCCCCATGGCCAGATGCAAAACTATCACCCATACCGTCAGTATCTGAGGCACCAGAACAGAGGCCAAAACAGTCCGCAATAAGGTACTAGCCATAGTAAACAGGTAACGGGCCTTAGAGATTCTACCCGCCTGTCAGCCAAATTCCTAAAAGCTGGGGATTCTACCACCGGAAAAAAAGTTGCCTTAGTTAACCTGGAAATAGATGAACCCACCGCCGGTGGGACCGTCCACTTCCTCTGAAAGGACTCCTCAAAGGGATAACAGACAGCAAAGCGTCTTGGGATCAGCAAGGGTCGTATTGGACACACCCAGTACCTATAGATACAATTGTTAAAATAAGCTTGATAAGAACTCCATAACCGCAGGGGACGGCTTGTGAGTGACAAACGGAACAGATATGTCCGCAGCAGCCTCAGCTGCATCCTCCAACATAAATGGCTCCTGCACTGATGCGATCGGTGCATCTATCAGCGCCTTTGTGTGGCACATCAGCCAATCATCCTCACTGTCTGATGGGTCAGGAAAATGTGGTCTCAGACCCTGTAGAGTGGTCGCATCCGCAACGCCCGAACCACATGCAGAATCTGATGAGACAGGAGGGCAGGGGTAGGCATATTTGCTAAGCCGACCCCCAATGCCATCCTTACCCCTCCCAGGGGGAGTCGGCAACTCAACAGGACCCTACAAGGGGTCCCCCGCCGCTTATGCAGGAAGACCTGCAGACAGGCTACCCCTACAGTGCCACTAGGAAAGGCGGATCCCCCACAGTACCAGGGCAGCCTGGGCACCAGTCACCCCTCATGAGCACAGGCAGGCAAGCTAGCTCAATGCCACCCAGGGAGAGAGAAAGCCCAGAGGTACTGACCACCCCAGGGAGTACCCGCATCCCACATCGCATCCAGGGAAGTATAGGAGGGAGCCCTTACTTACCAATCCAGCGAAGCGTGCGGGTAACACTTCCAAGACAGGAACCTCCTTGCCACCGAAGTGGGGGAGCGGTAAGGCAGAAGAAATGCTGTGACTCAGGCCGAGACCTGGTTATATGCGACCTTGCGAGAGGTTTAACTCGCAGGCCAGCCCCTGTCCAGTGGGGCTATGTCGCGGCCGACCATGCGTGGAGCTAAGGTCTGCACGCGCTCACTGGCCGGGGCTGGGGGGAGCACTTGAACTTCAATAGTCCAGCACAACGCTCAGCCCAGCAAATGCTAGAAGATCTCCACAGGAACAACCCAGGAAGAAATACATAAACAGCAAAAAATAGATAAATATGCTAGGACCTAGGGCCCGTCAGGGAGACTGGGTCCTACTCCTGAACTAGGCAAACAAAAACTGGGTATCTCTAAGCAGAGAGGGAAATTATGCTAGCTGAGGATGGCCTATGGTGCCTAGCCAAGCTTTTGTGTTGTCTGCCTAGTCCTACTTCTGGAGAGGGCAGCATAACCTATGGTAAAGAATATGGAGCTGTGTCTGTCACTTAACGGAAGAGAAAAATAATAGAACATATTTTTGCAGGAAGAAAAACTTGCGTTTACTATTTTTTTCCACCGGATCCTGCAAAGCATTGCACCTGCGATCAGTGAATCACAGGTGCAGTGTCAGGATCCTTGCAGACACTGCCTACAGCTTTGTGCCCATACCTCTGTCTGGGCTTTCAGCTACAGGAAGTGTCAATGGACACTTATTATGGCACTCGCAGTCCATTGAGAACTGCAAAGCCGTCTGCAATGGCAGATGGTACTTGCAGTTTATTAATTCACAGATCTCTGAATGAATGACATGGTGTGCTGGCAGAGCCCCGCCGATTTTAAATGTGGCAGCAGTTGTGGGGGAGAAGAACCCCCACACACTATCACAAGGGGGCCTCTAGGGTGGTTCTTAGGAACCCGTTACCTATTGCACTTTAACCACTTGCCGACCGCCGCAAGTAAATTTACTGCGGCGGTCAGCCCCGGCCAGGCAGAGTGACGTTAATTAACGTCACTAGCCTGAGCCGCTCTGGTGCGCGCGCGCGCTCCCGCGGTCCCGCCAATGACTCGATTGGGGTCAGAACCGATCAGTCATCAGGTCCAGGCCAATCATTTTTGGTGCCCTCCCCTCCCAACGGTCTTTTTGGATCCAGCGTGAGAGGAGAGCACATCAAATTGTAAGTACAGCACAAAGCACGAACATACACACTTAGATAGGCACATTTCACCCCCGATCGCCCCCCCGATTAACCCCTACAGTCCCTGACATAACACACACTATATACAGCATATAGCATTTACCTATATACCTGTATAAGTGTGATTTGTGGTCAGGTGTAGCGCTTGCGACCCCCCCTTTTCCACTCAAATCACCCCCCACCCCCCCTAATAAAGATTTAACCCACTGATCCCCCCTGACCCCCCCCTGATCACCGCCGTTAACCCCTACACCCTCTGTCACATCAGCACTAATACAAACGTAATATACTGTGTTTTGTATTTTTGTATTAGTGTCATTGTGATCAGAATTAGCGCAGGCGACTAAGTTTCTGTCCCAAGAAGGTTTAGGGTCCCCGCCACCCGCCCAATAAAGATTTAACCCCCTGACCCCCCCCTGATCACCCCTACACCCCCTGCCATAACACACACCGTATACAGTATATAGCATTTTGCTATATAACCGAATAAGTGTGATTTGTGGTCAGGTCTAGCGCTTGCGGCCCCCCCTTTTCCACTTGAATTACCCGCCACCCCCCCTAATAAAGATTTAAGCCCCTGATCCCCCCTGATCCCCCCCTGATCACCGCTAGTTAACCCCTACACCCTCTGTCACATCAGCACTAATACAAACGTAATATACAGTGTTTTTGTATTTTTGTATTAGTGTGATTGTGATCAGAATTAGCGCAGGCGACTAAGTTTCAGTCCCAAGGAGGTTTAGGGTCCCCGCCATCCGCCCAATAAAGATTTAACCCCCTGATCACCCCTACACCCCCTGCCACAACACACTGTATACAGTATATAGCATTTTCTATATACCCGTATAAGTGTGACTTGTGACCAGGTTTAGCGCTTGCCACCGTTTCTTTTATCCGTAGGATACCCGCCAGCCCCTTTCAATAAAGATTTAAACCCCTGATCCTCCCCTGATCACATCCAGTTAACCCCTTCCCCCTGTCACATAGCACACTAATACACACATAATATACTGTTTTTACTGTATTTTGTATTAGTGTCATTGTGACTTGAGGTTGCGCTATCGAGTTAGCTTCTATCCCAAAGGAGGTTTAGGGTCCCCGCCACGCCCCCAGATCCCCGGCGCATAGTTAGAAGTAACCCCTTGATTACCACACACACACGCACGCACGCACATACACTTCCATTTCTAGTATAGTGTTTGAACAGATCAATATCTGATCTGATCAGAACTATACTAGCGCCCCCATAATTTAGGGTTCCCAAAACGCAGTGTTTGCACGGTCAGCACTGATTCCTGCCAGCACCTGCATTTAACCCTTTCACCCAGGTAAGTGTAGTAATCAATAGATTACTGTCACTTACAAAAAAACACAAAACCGCTGTGTTAGCAGAGTCAGGCCTGATCCCTGCTAGCATTAGCAGTTTTTTTGGTAGCGCTTGAAATAGTCCTTGACAACCAGGTGCTTTTATTACCTGTGAGTCAACACCACTGTACAGGTAAATTTAGTTACCAAAATGTCTAAACGTTCGTACAGTGGTGAAGAGGCTTATAGTTATATGCTGGCCGTGTCATCTGATAGCAATGGGGAAGCTACAATGACCGAATTAATGTCAGTATATGAACCTGATGACAGCAGCGGCTCCCTGACAGATAGCTCAGACGACAGATGGGTCCCTGTTAGACCCAGGCGTACCCGACCCCATTCTGGAGTTGTTGAGATGCAGGAATCGCAGGGTGCTCGTATGAAGCAGAGTGTGGTTACTAGTGCAGCTCATTTTTCTGGCGACCTGGCAAGCGCCAGCGGCCTAGTACACCCTGGACCTAGTACAACCAGCACTGCAGTAACACCTGGTGACGTGGCGAGTCCCCTAAGTGCAGTTGAAGCTGGTGCGGTGGCTAGCACGAGTAGTGGCCCGCAGCCACCGCGTATTCGAAGACAGGCCCGTAGAGCCCATAGTGCCCTCCCTGATACGCTGGCATATCCCAATTGGCAAATTCGCCCCTTGCCAGACAATTCGGCTGGAAACCTATAACGGTTTCCGAATTTAAAATCTTTCTGGGCCTTTCCCTCCACATGGGCATAACTAAACAGAGTGAATTGCGGCTATATTGGTACACTAGCCCAGTTCACCATATGCGCATGTACTCTGCCTCCATGTCCAGGGGGAGATACGAGCAAATTCTGCGATTTATGCATTTCAGCGACAATGAACTCTGTCGTCCTCGGGGAGACCCTGAATATGATCGGCTCCACAAAATTAGGCCCCTCATAGACCACTTCAATCAGCGGTTTGCAGCCTTGTTTACCCCCGAACAAGTTGTCTGCGTTGACGAGTCCCTGATTAAATTTACTGGCCGCCTTTTTATGAAACAGTACCTCCCCAGCAAGCGTGCCAAGTACGGGGTCAAGCTGTATAAACTGTGTGACAGGGCCACAGGCTATACAGTTAGTTTCCGGGTCTATGAGGGAAAAGTTAGCTGTGTGGAGCCCCCGAACTTCCCAGACTACATAGGGAGCAGCGGTAAGATTGTTTGGGACTTGGTGTCACCCTTATCCGGAAAGGGGTACCATTTGTACGTGGACAACTTTTATACAAGCGTGCCACTATTTAGTCACCTGCTTGAATTACAAATTGGCGCATGTGGCACCGTGCGACCTAATCGCCGGGGCTTCCCCCAACGGCTTGTAAATTCCCGTCTTAGTCGGGGGGCGAGAGCCTGCTTGAAAACGGACAAATTGCTTGGGGTGAAGTGGAAGGATACACGGGATGTTTATGTTCTGTCCTCCCTTCACGCAGACACGACAGTCCAAATCCCTACGGCAACTGGCGTTATGGAGAAACCCCTCTGTGTCTACGAATATAACCTTAACATGGGAGGAGTGGACCTTAACGACCAGCTTTTGGAGCCGTATTTAGTTGCCCGTAAAGCCAGAAGCTGGTACAAAAAAGTGTCTGTTTGCCTTTACCAATTGGCTATGCTGAACGCCTTTGTCCTATACAGGGCGTCAGGACGAACTGGATCCTTCCGGGAATTCCAGGAAGCGGTCATCCTTGCCTACCTGTACCCAGGAGGCATGCCTGCCCAACTTCCCCTTCCAGATGCAGTGAGCCGGCTGCATGAGAGGCATTTTCCTTATGCCATCCCGCGTACCCCTACCCAAAGATACCCCCAAAAAAGATGTCGTGTCTGTAGCAGGCGCGGAGGAAGGAGTGACACCCGTCATTATTGTCCCAAATGTCCTGACCAACCTGGTCTCTGCATCGGGGAATGTTTTGAGCGCTACCATACACTAGTGGAGTATTAGCGTAGGGTACAGCACGACACAGTGTAGGGCACACAAACACAGGGTCTCGAAAAATTGTGGGATGTCCATCGACATTTTGAGAGACCCAAGCTGGAAGATCGCAGTCCCAAATCAAGACATCAAGAAACAGTTAGAAAGAAAAATAAAAGGATCCAAAAACTGTTGTTGTTTTAGTCATTTTATATGTCCTTCTACTCTTCCTACTGTACTTTTTTTAATGTCCTTTGTTTGTTTTTTCATTCTTTTGTGACCTGTTTCTCTTGCAGGTACTCGTCGGCTACCACGCATTGTTTTTATATATTCTGACACAAACAGTGTTTGCGCTCAGCATATATGAATACCTTTGCTGATAGCAGCTGTGGTGATTTTCTGATTTCAGCACTGCAGTTAAAATCCTATTTTGGTATACGTGGATAGTGCCGTGTATACCCATCATTAAATTCAGTGGGTGGTTGTTTGGGCGGTTAATGATGAAGATCCAAAAACTTTTGTTGTGTCAGTCATTTTATATGTCCTTCTACTCGTCCTACTGTATTTTTTTAATGTACTTTGTTTGTTTTTTCATTCTTTTGTGACCTGTTTCTCTTGCAGGTACTCGTCGGCTACCACGCATTGATTTTATATATTCTGACACAAACAGTGTTTGCGCTCAGCATATATGGATACCTTTGCTGATAGCAGCTGTGGTGATTTTCTGATTTCAGCACTGCAGTTAAAATCCTATTTTGGTATACGTGGATAGTGTCGTGTATACCCATCATTAAATTCAGTGGGTGGTTGTTTGGGCGGTTAATGATGAGTAATACTACGCATTATTCCTGTGCTGATTTCTGATAGGTTCTCTTTTTTTCCGTTCAGCCCACAGGCTGCATGAAAAAAAAAAAAACCTATATGCCAAACAAGGACCAGCAATGTACTGGTACGTTGCTGGACTTTGAGTGGTTATACCAGGATGATGCCTGCAGATTTAGGCATCATCTTGGTATATTTTTTTACAGCCAGCGGTCAGCTTACATGTAAAAGCAATCCTAGCAGGTAATTGGCCGCTAGACTGCTTTTACAAGCAGTGGGAGGGGCCTCCCCCCCACCGCCGCCTTCCGCAGCCTTCCGTGGTTTTTCTCAGGCTTTCCTGTCCCACCGGTTAACCCGAGAGTGCAGCCGGTGGTTCAATTATCTAACCATAGAGCTAACTGGAGATGAGAATGGCTCCAATCATCTCTATGGCCTAAGATGCCGGAGGCTACGAGCATTTCATGACTTCTGTTTCGCCAGAAATAAACAGGGCCATTGGGAAATTGGGAAAGTATTTTATCACACCAATTTTGGCATGGTCAGATGCGTTAAGGTCAGAGGAGAGATCTAGAGTCTAAAAGACCCCAATTTTTTTAAAAAAAGAGTACCTGTCACTTCAGATTGCTATCATAGGGGATATTTAAATTCACTGTGATAACAATAAAAATGATTAAAAAAAAAAAAAAATTAGAGGAAAGGTGTCAAAATAACATAAAAAAGCAAAAAAAAAAAAAAAAAAAAAATTGACCCCCCCCCCTTTCCCCCCGTCGCACGCAGGCGTTGGTCTAGTGTCATATGTAAACCGCAATTGCACCATGCATGTGAGGTATCGCCGCGATCGCCAGATCGAGTGCAGTAATTCTTGCAGTAGACCTCACCTGTCAGTCTAAAGTGGTAACCTGTAGAGACTTTTAAAGGTTTTTAAAAATGTACGTATGTTTTTGCCACTGCGCAGGCATGCGCAATTTGTAAAGCATGTCATGTTAGGTGTCTATGTACTCGGCATAAGATCATCTTTTAAATTTTACCAAAAAAATTGGAATTATATAGTGTATTTGTGCAATAAATTTAAAAAAAATGTATTTTTTTCGCAAAAATTGCGTTTGGAAAATCTGTGCGCAAATACCGTGTGACAAAAAAATTTGCAACATCCACCATTTTATTCTATAGGGCCTCTGCTTTAAAAAAATATATAATGTTTGGGGGTTCAAAGTAATTTTCTAGTAAAAAAAAAAAAAATTTTTCATGTAAACAAAAAGGCACAGAAAAGGCTTGGTTTTCAAGTGGTTAGAAGAGTGGGTGATGTGTGGCTAAGATTGTGCATAAAATGCCAGGACGGTTCAAACACCCCCCAAATGACCCCTTTTTGAAAAGTAGACACCCAAAGCTATTTTCTGAGAGGCATGGTGATTCAATGGAGTATTTTATATTTTGCCACAAGTTTCGGGAAAATTATTATTTTTTTTTTTTTGTTGTTTTTTTACAGAAAGTTGTCACTAAATGATATATTGCTCACACATGCCATGGGTATATGTGAAATAACACCCCAAAATACATTCTGCTGCTTTTCCTGAGTACAATGATACCCCATGTGTGAGACTTTTTGCCAGTCTAGCCGCATACATGACCCCGAAAACCAATGCACACCTTTTGGCTTTCTAAGGGCGTAAATTGTTGATCTCACTCCTTACTACCTATCACACTTTTGAAGTCCATAAAAAGCCAAGATGGCACAAAACCCCCCCAAATGACCCCATTTTGCAAAGTAGACACTCCAATCTATTTGCTGAGAGGCATGGTGAGTATTTTGCAGCTCTCATTTTTTTTGGAAAATGAAGAAAAAACAGGAAAATGCATTTTTTTCCCTCTTTATTCAATTTCCAAAACTTTGTGACAAAAAATGAGATCTGCAAAACACTCAACATGCCTCTCTGCAAATAGCTCAGGGTGTCTACTTTCCAAAATGGGGTCATTTGGGGGGGTTTTGTGCTATCTTGGAATTTTAGGGCCTCCGAAACTGTGATAGGTAGTCAGGAGTGAAATCAACAATTTACGTCCTTGGAAAGCCTGAAAGTGGGGGTTGGATTTCGGGGACCTGTACTCGGCTAGACTGCAAAAAAGTCTCACACATGGGGTATCCCTGTACTCAGGAGAAGCAGCAGAATGTATTTTGGGGTGTCATTTCACATATACCCATGGTATGTGTGAGCAATATATCATTTACTGACAACTTTGTGTAAAAAAAAAAAAAAAAATATATATATATATATATATATATATATATATATATATATATATATATATATATATATTTACCGGAACTTGTGGAAAAATATAAAATATTCCATGGACTCACCATGCCTCTCAGCAAATAGCTTGGGGTGTCTACTTTCCAAAATGGGGTAATTTGGGGGGGTTTCGTGCTATCTTGGAATTTTAGGGCCTCCGAAACTGTGATAGGTAGTCAGGAGTGAAATCAACAATTTACGTCCTTGGAAAGCCTGAAAGTGGGGGTTGGTTTTCGGGGACCTGTACTCGGCTAGACTGCAAAAAAGTCTCACACATGGGGTATCCCTGTACTCAGGAGAAGCAGCAGAATGTATTTTGGGGTGTCATTTCACATATACCCATGGCATGTGTGAGCAATATATCATTTACTGACAACTTTGTGTAAAAAAAAAAAAATATTTATATATATATATATATATATATATATATATATATATATATTTCCCGGAACTTGTGGAAAAATATAAAATATTCCAAGGATTCACCATGCCTCTCAGCAAATAGCTTGGGGTGTCTAATTTTCAAAAATGGGGTAATTTGGGGGGGTTTTGTGCTATCTTGGAATTTTAGGGCCTCCGAAACTGTGACAGGTAGTGCAGAGGTGACGAACAATTTACGCCATTAGAAAACCTGAGAGTGTTGATTGGCTTTTGCGGTCCTGTACACAGCTAGGCTCCCAAAAAGTCTCGCACATGGGGTATCCCCATACTCAGGAGAAGCGGCAGAATGTTTTTTGGGGTGTCATTCCACATATACCCATGTCATGTGTGAGAAATTTATCTTTTAGTGACAACGTTGTGTAAAAAAATAAAAAATAAAAAAAAAAAATTTAATTTTCCCAAAACTTGTGGCAAAATATAAAATATTCCATGGACTCACCATGCCTCTCAGCAAACAGCTTGGGGTGTCTACTTTCCAAAATGGGGTCATTTGGGGGGGGGGGGTTTGTGGTATCTTGACATTTCAGGGCCTCCTAAACCGTTAAAGGTAGTGAGAAAATGCAATGAAAAATGTACGCCCTTTGAAATTCTGATGGTGGTGATTTGTTTTCGGGGTCCCGTACACAGCTAGGCTCCCAAAAAGTCCCGCATATGTGGTATCCCTGTACTCAGGAGAAGCAGCAGCATATATTTTGGGGTGTAATTACACATATACCCATGGCATGCGTGAGCAATATATCATTTCAATGACAACTTTGTGTAAAAAAAAAAAAAATTTTTTTTAGTCATTTTTCAAACACCTGTGACAAAAAAATGAAATATTCAATGAGCTCAACATGCCTGTCAGGACATTCCTTAGGATGTCTACTTTCCAAAAAGTGGTAGTTTGGGGGGGTTTTCTACTGCCCCGCCATTTTAGCACTTCATGAAATGAGATAGGCAGTCAGAAATTAAAGCTGCGTAAATTTCACTATTTACACCATAGTTTGTAGACGCTATAACTTTTGCGCAAACCAATAAAAATACGCTCATTGTTTTTTTTTTGTCAAAGACATGTAGCTAAATATATTTTGGCCAAAAAAAATGACATAAATTGAGTATATTGGATATTTTTTAAAAGACAAAGTTGAAAATGTCATTTTTTTGCAAAATTTTCGCTCTTTTTTTATTAATATCGCAAAAAATAAAAAGCGCAGAGGCGATCAAATACCACCAAAAGAAAGCTCTGTTTGTGGGAAAAAAAGGACGTAAATTTCGTTTAGGTACAGCATTGCATGACCGAGCAATTATCAGTTAAAATCACGAAGTGCCAAGTTGAAAAAAGGGGTCTGGTCTTTAACCACTTGCCTACAGTGCACTTTCACCCCCTTCCTGCCCAGACCGATTTTCAGCTTTCAGCGCTCTCACACTTTGACTGAGAATTACTCAGTCATGCAACACTGTACCCATACAAAAATTGTGTCCTTTTTTCACACAAATAGAGCTTTCTTTTGATGGTATTTGATCAATACTGGGTTTTTTATTTTTTGTGCTATAAATAAAAAAAGACTGAAAATATCGTGAAAAAACGCATTTTTCTTTGTTTCTGTCATAAAATTTTGCAAATTAGTCATTTTTCTTCACAAATTTTGGCCAAAATTTATACTGCTACTTATCTTTGGTAAAAATAACCCAAGTAAGTGTATATTATTTGGTCTTTGTGAAAGTTATAGAGTCCACAAGCTATGGTGCGAATCATTGAAAATTGATCACACTTGATCACACCTGATGTACTGAAGGCCTATCTCATTTCTAGGGTCTCTGCTAAAAAAAAAATATCTAATGTTTGGGGGTTCTAAGTCATTTTCTAGCAAAAAAATAATGATTTAAACCTGTAAACAAAAAGTGCCAGAAAATGCCGTGTCAGCAAGTGGTTAATGACAGTTACCCCCCTCCCCACCAGCCTGGAAATCACCTGTTTACCTTCCCCCACCTTCTGACAGTTACAATCTCCTCCGCAGAATCACTTTCAGATGTCAGGCTGGATTCTGCAATAATCTGATCTGATAATAACAATCAATATATATATATATATATATATTCTGTCTGATCTCACCCTTTTATTTTTTGCCCCTACGGTTGGACTATAACCCAATTTTATTACCCCCCCCCCCATATGACCCCATTATTCTCCTAAATTCTCCTATAATATCTATTCCATCCAATAGGAAATATTTATCAATATTTAGTATTGAGCTCTATGGGATTTCCGTATTAGGAAATCTTGGCAGCTGGCCAATATTTCCTTAGCAGTTGGCCAATATTTCCTTATTAGGAAATTTTGGCAGTTGGCCAAGATTTCCTTGGCAGTTGGCCAATGGTCACATGACCTCCCCAGCCTATAAATTAGAGTGCGTCCTCAGCCAGGTGTCAGTTGATGTTTGCTCTCTGTAGAGACAGGTTGTCTGTAGAAAGCTCTCTCTGATTACTGTGTGTTTCATTGTATTTGAACTTCAGTAATTAGGTGTCAACTGATTTCCTTTGATTGATAGCGATCGGCAAAAGCTGATTTCTCTCTAGATTTGCTGTAGTAATTGTTTTTAGTGTCAGTTACTATTTATATAATAATGAGGCGTCAAATCCTCAGCATAATTCTTATGTTTTTACTCCCATGGGGAGGAAAACGAAATGTCAGCATAGACCCCCCAGACATCCACATGCTGGATAAGGGGGCGACCATCAGAACAACGGAACAACCAGTGGAAGAACTGGTCAGGGCAATGGAAAACGCTCCTCCACAGATCCTTATGGAAGAAGAGGTGAAGAATATGGAAAAAACAGAGGGGCCGGGGGAGATTGCAATCATTTTCAAAATATTGTACTCATGGTTAGATTACTTCAAAGAGCCCCCAAAGATCTCCATACCAGAGAAGGAGGCGACCATCAGAACATCGGAGCAACCAGTGAAAGAACCGGTCAGAGAAATGGCAAACGAGCCACTGGAACCCTCCAGCTGGTTCTCATTACTGACCAGCACTGCATTCTGGGTAAAGATGGCACTCTACATAAGTGTTATCATTCTGAAATACGTCCTGGGCAGAAATATTCTGGCCATGAAAATAGAAGAATTTCTGATTCTCCTGCAGCTGATGGAATTATTTTATGAAGAGTTGGCCCAATTTGATTTCAACTGGTTCAGCGTGGGGCTGTTCTTAGACAACGCAGACCCGCCCCTGCTTATAAATATTGTGGTTAAGATCCGGTCAGAATACTCTCTGGGGATTGTCATGCTGCTGGTGCTGCTTGTAATACTGCAGGCACTGCTGGTATTATACTACATGTCGTTCAACCGATTCTCCCCAACATCAAGAGAGGACACAATCCAGCCACTCAATTCTCAGGAGGTGAGACCCAGCATAGCACCTCCTAGGGGTCGAATCGATGCTTACACGCAGACTCCACCAATCAAACTGGAAGGGGGCCACCACGTAGCCTGCCAATATACGATGGATGACATCAATCCACCAACAAGTGATTATATCACCCCATCAACAAGTGATATCACCCCACCAACAAGTGATAATATCACCCCACCAACAAGTGCTTCACTTTGGGTCAATGAGCTCAAGGAAAACATCAGGCTCAGACGACTTAGTGCCATCCCTCGTCCTATGAACGCACAAAAGATGGATGACATCACCCCACAATGTGATAACAGCAATCCACCAACAAGTGATATCACCGCACCAACAAGTGCTTCACTCTGGGTCAATGAGCTCAAGGAAAAAATCAGGCTCAGACGACTTAGTGCCATCCCTCGTCCTATGAACGCACAAAAGACGGATGACATCACCCCACAATGTGATAACAGCAATCCACCAACAAGTGATAATATCACCCTACCAACAAGTGCTTCACCTCGGATAAATGAGCTCAGGAAATACAGCAGGCGTCCCAGAATTATTCCCCCTCCTATCACCCCACGAAAGAAGGGTGTCAGCCCATCAATGAGTGATATCACCCCACCAACAAGTGATAATATCACCCCATCAACGAGTGATATCACCCCACCAACAAGTGATATCACCCCACCAACAAGTGATATCACCCCACCAACAAGTGATATCACCCCACCAACAAGTGTTTCTTCTCGGATAAATGAGCTCATGAAAAGCAGTAGGCTCAGGCGACCCAGTGCCATTTCCCGTCCTATCACCCGTCCCATCACCCCCCCATGTGATAACAGCAATCTACCATCAACTGCATCACCCCAGCTGAATGAGCAGCGTGGAGGGGACAATGTCAATAGGGCAATAGATGGTGTCAATAGGGCAGAAGATGGTGTCAATAGGGCAGAAGATGCTATCAATAGGGCAGAAGATGCTGTCAATAGGGCATTAGATGGTGTCAATAGGGCATTAGATGGTGTCAATAGGGCAGTAGATGGTGATAATAGGGAAGTAGATGGTGATAATAGGGCAGTAGATGGTGTCAATAGGGCAGTAGACGGCGTCAATAGGGCACTAGATGGTTACAATAGGGCAGTAGATGGTTTCTATAGGGCAGTAGACGGTTACAATAGAGCAGTTGATATTCTGAGTAGTGCACAGCAGGGTGCCAGTATGTCAGAGGTCAGTCTCATCAGATCAGCGGACACTGTCAGTACTGCATCAGACAGTGTGTGTGGACAGCAGACACAGTCAGTACAGCAACGGACACTGTCAGTACAGCAGAGGACGGTGTGTGGACAGAGGACACAGTCAGTACAGCAGCGGACACTGTCAGTACAGCAGAGGACGGTGTGTGGACAGCGGACACAGTCAGCACAGCAGCGGACGGTGTGTGGACAGCGGACACTATCAGTACAGCAGCGGACACTGTCAGTACAGCAGCGGACACTGTCAGTACAGCAGAGAACGGAGTGTGGACAGCGGACACAGTCAGTACAGCAGCGGACACTGTCAGTACAGCAGCGGACACTGTCAGTACAGCAGAGAACGGAGTGTGGACAGCAGACACTGTAGGAAGAGCAGTAGACAGTGTCAGTAGCACACTAGATTTTATAATTTGGGTAATGGAGAGTAGCAGTGAGATGGAGGAAAGAATCAACAGAGCACTGGACATGGTCAGGGAAGCAAGACGATGTCGGTAAAGCAGTGGTTGGTGTCAACAGGGCAGAGGAAAACAGCTCACTGTGGGGGGTGAAGGGGAACAGAGGAGGACAAGCTACTGTGAGGGGGGGGTGAAGGGGGACGGAGGAGGACAACCTACTGTGGGGGGGGGGGGGTGAAGGAGGACAGAGGAGGACAATCTACTGTGAGGTGGGGGGGGGTGTGAAGGGAGACAGACGACGACAACCTACTGTGGGGAAATGAAGGGGGGGGCAGAGGAGGACAATGTGTGGGGAGGTGAAGGGGGACAGAAGACACCATGCTGGGGGGTATGGTGTCTTCTGCCCCTCTTTACCCCTCTACAGAAGTGTCCTCCCCTTTCCCCCTTTATCCCCACCTCCAAAGTAGGTTGTCCTCCTCTTCCTTCTTCACCCCTTTGCAGTAGGTAGTTCTCTTCTGTCCCTCCTAACCCCTGCCCAGTAGGTTATCCTCCTATGTCCCCCTTTACCCTTTACAGTAGGTTGTCCTCCTCTGTCCCCCTTCACCCCATCACAGTGAGTTGACCTCTCCGGTCCCTCTTCACCCATCCCCCCCACCTCTGTTTAACCACAGTGGGCACACATAGTCCATGCTGAATCGGTTAAATTTTGATCCATGTATGGTCAGCATAAGCTCCAATGGACATCACTGATTTATTCTGCTCTGCGGGGGCGGGCCTTAGACAACAGAGATCACATATGGGCAGCACAGAGGATAGTGCTTAGCCTTCCAGCACTGGGATCCTTCGATAGGCATGAACATCAAACGATTTTTACATCGCTATTCCCCAGACCCAACATTACAGAAGAAGAGTTCTCTTCATCTTCACAGTCAGGACACTCAGGAAGGACATAAGATGGACGATGTCACCTAACCCGTCCATGTGACAATATAGAGCTAACGGCATCATCTCTAAGCTCTATTGGACATAACTGATGTACCC
The DNA here is from genome assembly GCF_965119305.1 of Pelophylax lessonae. Lineage (NCBI taxonomy): Eukaryota > Metazoa > Chordata > Amphibia > Anura > Ranidae > Pelophylax > Pelophylax lessonae. The sequence goes on from NW_028119753.1 coordinate 21,771, forward strand.
TGCTCAGCGGGGGTGGGCCTTAGAGAACAAAGGCCATATATGGGCAGCACAGAGGCTTAGTGGTTAGACTTGCAGCACTAGGGTCCTTGGTTCAAATCCTGACCAGGACACTACCTGCATGGAGTTTGCATGTTCTCCCTGTGCTTGCGTGGGTTTCCTCCGGGTACTCCGGTTTCCTCCCACACCAAAGACATGCCCTGCGTTGGTGTTGCAGTGGTGAGCATAGCTGCTATCCCAGCAGCTGACCCGGGTTCGATCCCCGGCCAACGCAATCGCCAAGATGGCGGCCTCACCAGCTAAGTGCTTTGAGTGCCTAACGATAGAATAAAATTTTAACCAAAATGAATGAAGTAAATGTGTCGTACTTTACATGTATTTTCCTAAACACTTTTTAATATATTTCTTTCAGGGGAATCTGATTACTTTGTATTCTCATTTTCAGCCAGTAAGTGGAGCACTCGGCTCCTTTTCAGGTATTCTCTAGGCTCTCCTTAGCAGCTTGGCTGAAAAACAGGCCGGCTGTTTACTATATACTGTAGCTCAATAGTTCTCAGACTAAATTTAGATTGGAATAAGTCTGAGCAGTGATTCCGCCCCCTCCTTGCCTGTGCAGTTTGGGCGGTTCCATCCGGAGTGTCAATCAGACGCAGTCTGACCATAAAATGATAAAACAGAAATAACATTTCATATGAAATACTTATAAATGATATAATAATGATATCAGTTTGATCCGACGATTTCACAGGTTTGTTTACATCGGACCGAAACCAGAAGTGACAAAATACTCGCCGTTTCCGGTTTCCTAGACCAATGGTTCTCAACCTCCGTCCTCAAATACCCTCAACAGGCCATGTCTGGGGAACTTCCCTCCCTTAGATAAAATATCTCTTATCAATACCATGCCATTGATATTGGTTTAAAGCAGCTGTGCAAAGTAAAGGAAAATCCGAAAACATGTCGTGTTGGGGGTACCTGAGGACTGAGGATGTGAACAATCGTCTTAGACCATAGAGATGACATTCCAGTCCTTCTTCATCTCTATAGTTAGCCAGCTGAACTGCTGGGTTCAGTCCCTGGCTCCTTGCTGAAAGGGTAAAGCCTCCTCCCGTCACATGTAAAAGAGATCCAGTGGCTATTTATCCACTCGGATCACTTTTACTTTATTCAGCATCACCGGCTGAAAAAAAAGAAAAATGATACAGGGGTCATTACTGCAGCTGCATCCATGGTCCGGGGATAACAGTTTCAACCCGAGGATGTACCAGTAAGTCCTTTTGGAGGCATGGTTAAAATTGTGCCACACCAAACTACATGATACCTCAGTGTGCAGCTCCCCCCCAGCCCCCCCCCCCCCAATCATTACTTGAGCCCAATCTCAATCCAGCAATGTGCACGAGAGCAGCTGCTTTCCTGGCTCTCTGCCTCCTCATTGGCTCAGAGACAGCAGTGGGAGCCATTGGCAATCACAGCCAGTAATAAGGAAGCGGGGGAAACAGAGCGGGGATCAGGAACAAGCATGCACGGATGCCCCCATAGCAAGCAGCTTGCGATTGGGGAACTCAGCAGGGGGGAGGAGCCAGGATTTCTGGCGGAGGACCAGAGAAGAAGAGGATCCGGGCTGCTCTGTGCAAAACCATTACACAGAGGAGGTAAGTATGACATGTTTCTTATTGTTAAATATCAAAAATGTACCTTTATCCACCTAAGGACCGCGCTGATTTCTGACACTTGTTGTTTACAAGTTAAAATCAGTATTTTTTGCCAGAAAATTACTTAGAACCCCCAAACATTATATATATATATATATATATATATATATATATATATATATATATATATATATATATATATATATATTTTTTTTTTAGCAGAGACCCTAGAGCAGGGGTGAGGAACCTTTTTTCTGCTAAGGGCCATTTGGGCATTTATAAAATTATTCAGGGGCCTTATAAAATTATCAACTTAAAAATATGCCTGTTATATTTGGTCAAACATTTAATTAACTCACCCCTAATGTGATGGCTGCAACTGCTTCTCTTTGGTGAGGTGTGTGATGTTAGCTGGTATTGATGATGATGCTACTCGCAACTGGTTTTCCATGTTTGCGTCGGTCAGTCTGGAGCGCACTCGACTCTTTGTGGTGGTAAGTTTTGAAAAGAACTGCTGGTGGGTTCAGCTGGCTGGTACTGCTGGTGGGTACAGCTGGCTCAAGCTGTGCTGTGGGTACTGTTGGCTGGTACTGCTGGCTCAGGCTGGTACTGCTGTGGGTACTGTGCTGTAGGTACTGCTGGCTGGTACTGCTGGCTTAGGCTGGTACTGTGCTGTGGGTACTGCTGGCTCAGGCTGGTATTACTGGCTAGTACCGCAGGCTGGTACAGCTGTGGGTACTGCTGGCTCAGGCTGGTACTGTGCTGTAGGTACTGCAGGCTGGTACAGCTGTGGGTACTGCTGGCTCAGGCTGGTACTGTGCTGTAGGTACTGCTGGCTGGTACTGTTGTGGGTACTGCTGACTCTGGCTGGTACTGCTGTGAGTACTGCTGGCTCTGGCCGGTACTGCTGGCTCTGGCTGGTACTGCCGTGAGTACTGCTGATTCTGGCTGGTACTGCTGGCTCTGGCTGGTACTGCTGTGAGCACTGCTGGTTCTGGCTGGTACTGCTGGTTCTGGCTGATACTGCTGTGAGTACTGCTGGCTCTGGCTGGTACTGCTGTGTGTGCTGCTGGCGGGAAATGCTGGCTAGCAGCGGCGCCGCGCTGGAGGAAGAGTATCAGAATAGAGGTACTCACCGAGGCCGAGAGCGGTTCTCTGTTGCGACTAAGCGCACTCCGCCCCTCTGGAGGTGATACAGAGGGTGGATGGCACAAAGAGGCACAAGCTACCAGCAGGCAGGGTAGAGCTTGCGTGGAGGTCCTGTAGAACTGGAGCAGAGACTGATCAGGATCCAGCAGAAGAAGTAGGTAGAAAGTCTGGAGCAGGCTGAGGGTCAAACACAGGTAAGCAGACAATCCAGGTCACAGGCTGAGGGTCAAGGCACTGGAGATAGGAGGCAAGACTGGGTCACAAGCAGAAGGTCAAGGCACAGGAGACTGAAGGTGAATCCGGGTCGCAGGCAGAGGGTCAAACACAGGTAAGCAAGAGCAAAGTCCGTAAAACAAGCCAAGGCCGGGTCCAGGAGAAGAGCAGAGTAGGTCAGGGTCAATCCAGGATGGAGGTGAAACCTTCCGAGGGAGGAAGATCAACAATGAAGTCCCTAGAAACTTCAGCCCATGGGCGTTCTGGAATGGGTAAAGGTCTAAGTAATCCCCAAGATTTGGTGTTAGCTACTTTACTGCGCTGGCAAGAAACAGGTACAGGAAGCTGAAAGACAAACCAGCAATTCCTCTGAGCACTTGCTCAGCTTTTATAGGCAGCCAGGAAGTCATGTGGAAGTCATGTGGTGCGTGTCATGTGACGACCAGTCTGCAGCTGAAGGTTTCTCTGACAAAGAGGTGATGTTTCCTGTATGGGTCACAGGCGGAGTTCATTTGATGTCACTCCGCTGTGCCTCACTCAGACTGTCAGAACAGAGCTGGAACTATACAGGAAGCATTGGCTCCATTCTGACAGATCAGCTGAGAGACTCAGCTGCATGGGGGGCCGGACCAAATGACTTTGAGGGCCGCATACCGCCCCCGGACCTTAGGTTCCCCACCCCTGCTTGAGACACTAAAAAGTCAGGAAAGTACAAATACCCCCCAAATGACCCCTTTTTGGAAAGTAGACATTCCAAGGTATTTAATAAGGGGCATGGTGAGTTTTTTGAAGTTGTAATTTTTTCCCACAATGCTTTGCAAAATTAAGATTTTTTATTTTTTTTTACAAATTGCCGTATTAACAGGTTATTTCTCTCACACAGCACATGTATACTTACAACTACACCCCTAAACAAATTCTACTACTCCTCCTGAGTATGGCGATACCACATGTGTGAGACTTTTTCACAGCCTGGCCACATACAGAGGCCTAACATCCAAGTAGCAGCGTCCGGCATTCTAGGAGCATAAATTACACATATAATTTCCTGACAACCTATCGCATTTTTGAAGGCCCTGGAGCACCAGGACAATGGAAACCCCCATAAAATGACCCCATTTTGGAAAGTAAACAACCCAACGTATAATTTTTGAGGCATAATGAGTCTTTTGAATATGTCATTTTTTTCCACAAGTTTTTGGAAAATGTGGAAAGAAAATGAAAACACATTTTTTTTACACAAAGCTGTCCATTTATGCAATATTTCTAACACATAGCATGTACATAGCAAAAATTGCACCCCAAAATACATTCTGCTATTCCTCCTGAGTATGGCGATACCACATGTGTAACACTTTTTCACAGCCTGGCCACATACATAGGCCTAACATCCAAGTAGCGCTTTACACAAAGTTGTCCATTTATCCACTTTAAGACTGGGCCTATTTTTGACACTTGGTGTTTACAAGCTAAAATCATTTTTTTTGCTAGAAAACTACTTGGAACCCCCAAACATTATATATTTTTTTTTTTAGCAGAGACCCTAGAGAATAAAATGGAGATCGTTGCAATATTTTTTATCACACCATATTTGCGCAGCAGTCTTCCAAATGCGATTTTTTTGAAAAAAATTCACTTTTTTGAACTAAAAAATAAGAAAACAGTAAATTTAGCACAATTTTTTTCCATAATGTGAAAGATAATGTTACGCTGAGTAATTAGATACCCAACATGTCATGCTACAAAATTGCGCATGCTCACAGAATGGCGCCAAACATTGGTACTTAAAAATCCCCATAGGCAACATTTTAAAAATTTCTGCAGGTTACTAGCTTAGAGATACAGAGGAGGTCTAGGGCTCAAATTATTGCTCTCGCTCTAACGATCGCGGCGATACCTCACATGTATGGTTTAAACACCGTTTACATATGTGGGCGGGACTTGCGTATGCGTTTGCTTCTGCGCGCGAGCTAACGGGAACAGGGCGCTTTAATTTTTTTTTTTTCCTATTTATTTTATTTATTATTTTTTTATTTTTACACAGTTTAAAAAAAAAATGTTTTGATCATTTTTATTCCTATTACAAGGAATGTAAACATCCCTTGTAATAGAAATAGACATGACAGGTCCTCTTTATTGTGAGATCTGGGGTCAAAAAGACCTCACACCTCACAACTACACTAAAAAAGAAAAAAAAAAAGAAAAAAAAAAAGCGGCCCTTTAAACCGGTTGCTAGGCAATGTCTTTTGACGTAGCTCCGGTCCTCCAAGACCATAGAGTTGAGTGAGGGCCATCTTGCCCTCACTCGACTTCCTGTCTCTGAGGACCTGGGACCGGATAGTTTTCCCCGCAGCCTGCGGGTCGGTAAGCTGGGAAAACGTCTGGGACGCGGCAGGAGGGGGGGGGGGCACCTCTTCCCCTGCACCGTAAGGGTAATTCTGTGGCGAATCCGCCACTGGGACCACCCTTATCTGAAAGCCGACCGCCCGCCGTTTTAAAAAATACCGAGGTTATGGGTGCTATCTGCTGCCATAACCCCAGTATTTAGCTTTTAATGGCCGACGCATATAGTCGTTAGGCGGTCAGTAAGTGATTGCATGTATATGGCAAACAGGTGACGATGACTGATGGGGTGACAGGTGACAATGACTGATGGGGTGACAGGTGACGATGACTGATGGGGTGACAGGTGACGATGACTGATGGGATGACAGGTGATGATGATTGATGAGGTGACAGGTGACGATGATTGATGAGGTGACAAGTGACGATGATTGATGGGGTGACAGATGACAATCACTGACGGGGTGACATGTGACGATGATTGATGGGGTGACAAGTGACGATCACTGATGGGGTGTCAAGTGACGATGATTGATAGGGTGACAGATGACGATGACTGATGGGGTGACAGGTGACGATGACTGATGGGGTGAAAGGTGACGGTGATTGATGGGGTGACAGGTGACGGGCGATGGTCACTGATGGGTAACAGGTGACGGGCGATGGTGCACGGCGGTACTGATGGCAGTCTCTGGTGACCGGTGAACTTCACATGTGAGCGTAGCGATCATGGGCAGAATCACTGCGATTCTGCCCGTGATCCAGAAATCATTGCAAATTGCGGGACGCCTGTGCGTTGCCCGTTTTTTGCAATAGCACGCCAAACGCTGTGCGATGTTGCTGTGATTTCCGCCTGCCGAATCGAGGTAACATCACGCAAACAACGCATGACGCCCCAAAGAAACTCTTGTACCTTTTTTGGGCGTCATGCGATGTTTGCGCGATGTCACCGCGATTCGGCAGGCGGAAACGGCGGCAACATCGCACAGCGTTTGGGGTGCTGTTGCAAAAAACGGGCAACGCACAGGCGTCCCGCAATTTGCAATGATTTCCGGATCGCGGGCAGAATCGCGGTGATTCTGCCCGCGATCGCTGCGCTCACATGTGAACGTTATGGGTGTCAATTTCTGGGCACTGATGAGGTGACTGTTGGGTGACAGGTGACATTGGGGGGGGGGGGCTGAGGACTGTGTGGGGACCTTTATTGGTGTGATTTTTACATTTGACAGGTGTACAGAGCAGTAACTCACTATTTCTAGCTCTGCTCTCCTCACACTGGAAACTGTATGAGGGGAGAAGAGCTAGTAACAGTGAGTTACTGCTCTTTGTTTACATTTTGTGATCGGCTGTGAATGGATTCACAGCCGATCACATAGTAAACAGTCACTGTCAGTGACTGTTTACTACTGCCGGTGACAGCTGTGTTCCTACGGAACACAGTGCCACCGACATGACCGCGCTGCGCGCTCCCGATCGCGCATGCGCGGTCATCTCCCGGGCGCCTCCATTGTGATCGGCTGTGTCATTGGAACACAGCCGATCACGTGGGAAACAGCCATGCCTATTGGCTGTTTCCCCCCTGCCGGTGACCGGCTGTGTCCCTGGGACACGCCGACACCGGCAGTGCACGGCGGCGCGCCAGCGATCGCGCGCCTGCCCTGCATTTCCTGGGTCACGTCATATGACGTCCGCCCAGGATAATAGCCGCACCGTCCCGCCGTCATATGACGGCGGGCGGGTGGTAAGTGGTTAAGCTGCAAAATCCTCCGGTGGTAAAGTGGTTAAATGCAGGCGTAACATGCAATATGTTCCCAAAGATGAACTTAGCCTTTAATGTGCCCTTATCCCCTTGCCGACCGTATCACTTAACCACTTAAGCCCCGGAGGATTTGGCTGCTAAAAGACCAGGGGGTTTTTTGCGATTTTTTACTGCGTGACTTTGAAGGACAATTGCGCGGTCGTGCGACGCTGTACCTAAACGAATTTCACGTCCTTTTTTTCCCACAAACAGGTGGTATTTGATCACCTGTGCGATTTTTTGATCATGCGCTATAAACAAAAAAAGAGCGTAATTTTTGCAAAAATAACAATATTTTTCACTTTTTTTTATATGAAATTCCCCCCCCAAAAAAATGTAAAAATCAAAATTTTTTAACATTTTCGGCCCAATTGTTTCACGCTACATATGTTTGGTAAAAAAAAATCGCAAAAAGCGTATTTTGATTGGTTTGCGCAAAAGTTATCGCATTTACTAACAAAGGGAAAGATTTTTGCCATTTTTGGTGTTTTTTTTTTTAACGAGTAATGGCGGCGATCTGCGTTTTTTTTTTGCGGTACTGCGACATTGCGGCGGACAGATCGGACCCTTGACTGACATTTTTGACACTTTTGGGGGTACCAGTGACATTACTGCAGTAATCAGTGCTATATATATGCACTGTTACTGCTAAAATGACACTGGCAGGGAAGGGGTTAACTTTATTGGACAGGGAGGGGTTAAGTGTGTCCTAGGGGCGTGTTTATAACTGTGCAGGGACATGGCTATTGGTGTAAAAGCAAAGATCAATGGTTCTACATAGTAGAACCGTCTGATCTTCATTTTTACACCAGGGAGAATGACGGGCAGCTTGTTTACATAAGCCGCTCCGCCTTTCTCCCTTCACAGGAGCGATCGTAGTGTGACCGGCGGACATCGAGTCCGCCGGACACACGCACTGACTTGTCTGTGAACGAGCCGCGGCGGGCGCGCAAGTCAGTGACAGGCGAGTGACGTATCCATAGGTCACTCTGCCTGGCCGGGGCTGACCGCCGCAGTATATAGTCGTGCAGCGGTCGGCAACCGGTTAAATATACAGCGGCAAGGCGGTTCTGGGGCGGTTCAGGCAGGGCTGGCCCAAGACATTATGCTGCCTGGGTCCAAGAATATAATGCTGCCCCCTCCCCCCAAAAAAAATAAAAATACACCCACCTAAAGGCCCCCACATCCATTATTTTATATCATGATAATTAAAACTAAACATTTTTCTAGGTTCAAATCTGTGTGGGTGTGGGAGTGCATGTAAATTGCACGTGTTCCCATATCCACATGTAACTGCACAAGAAATGTGCTGCTTTAAGAAAACACATGGGAGTGCCTCTAACTCTTAATGGCACTCCCAATGTGATGCGGTTTCCCAGGCATGGAACGCATGGTGACAAAGCACATGTGGTTTCTGTGCGCTTGCGTCTTAAAAAAGGTTCAGGGGACCTTTTTTCTGCATGAAATCCAGGTAAAGTAGCCCATTCACATCATGGGCTGCTATGCCCCTGCAAACGCAGCATGCAGAACTATGAAGCTGTGAACCTAGGCTTGGACCTTGTGCTGTTGCCATGGGCAAAAGCTTAACTTGTATCTCAATATTTGCAAAACTACCACATTCGTTTGGATGGGATTCTTTTTAGCCAATGCTCAGCACTTGATAAGGGACTTGGTGAAGGTGCATTTTGGTGCGCCACAATCCTTCGGCCACCCCCCTACCCTCCACAATGTGAATCCATTATGTATGAACAGATTCTTCCTAGTCACTTTGTATACTGAACACATATAACACCGTCATTGTACCACAAAATACTCCTAATTACTGTACCACAACTAACAGCCTCACAGACATAAATAAATATTTTTAAATGTTTCCATTACATATGCTTTTATACACACAAAAAGAATATAATTTTGTCTGTCAAAGTGGACCATGAGGAAGAACTTCATTAAAACCAGTAACTGTTAAGACAATGGACACCTTGTGTCTCAGGACTATGTAATGTACAACATAATGTATAGAGTGCAGGGGCCAGGAATCACATCATAGTCCCAGAATTTCCCCTTACGGCTCATTCAGACCAATCCTCCATATTGAGCTGCTGTCTGTTGTGTATACATCCACCTTGGAGCTGCATGCAAGCAGTATATAGAAGTGGATGCAGACGCAGTGGCTGCATGGACAAAGTTGCACGTCAAAATTTGTCATGTGGGTAGAAGTGGATATATGAATCTAAAGCAGCTACTGCGTTTGCATCCACGTTTATGGGCTGCCTGCATGCAGCTCCAAGATGGACACACAGCAGACAGCAGCTCTGTGTGGAGAACGAGACTCAATACCTGTTTGAATGAGCCCTTTCAACAGAATCTGCAGAGTTCCCCTTTAAACTGTAAGGGGAAACTCTGATAAAAGGGGGCCCTGGACAACCTGATTTAGAGGGGAGCCTTGGCAACTCTGATGTAAGAGGGCTCTGATGACAGAACCCCCTTACATCAGAGTTCCTCTTTACACAAGAGTTAGCAGAGTTCCCCCTTAACCACTTCCATACCGAGTCATGTAATATGACGTCGACAAAGTGGTTGTGAGGATCCGGGCCGCCGTCATATGACGTCGCCCGGATCTCCCCTCTACTGCGCGCCCCCGGGGGCGCGCAGCGCGGCGATCGGGGGTGAGGCTCGTCCCTCGGACATAGCCCATCCCTGATCAAGGTAAACAGCCAATAGAAATTGGCTGTTTACCACGTGATCGGCTGTGTCAATCACAGCCGATCACATGAGCGGCTCCAGCACGAGCCGCTCGTTCTCTCTGCAATGCGCGCCCCCGGGGGCGCGCAGAGCAGCGATCGGGGACGAGGCTCGTCCCTCGGACAGAGTCGATCCCCGATCTAGGTAAAGAGCCAATGAAATTGGCTCTTTACCACGTTACCGGCTGTGTCCAATCACAGCCGGTCACAAATGTCAACAGAGAACACGGTAACTAGCTGTCACCGTGTTCTCCTCCTCACACACTGATCCTGTGTGAGGAAGAGAGTGTGGTAACAGCTAGTTACCAATCATAGTGCACCCCAAACACACTGATTGCCCCCCCCCAATAAAGAGCACCTGTCACTAACCCATCAAAGCACCTGTCACTAGCCCATCAAAGTACCCGAGTACCTGTCACCAGCCCATCAGGTACTCAGATGACAGGTATTCGGGTACTCTGATGACAGGTACTCGGGTACTCTGATGACAGGTACTCAGGTACTCTGATGACGGGTACTCGGGTACTCTGATGACGGGTACTCGGGTACTCTGATGACAGGTACTCAGGTACTCTGATGACGGGTACGCGGGTACTCTGATGACGGGTACTCGGGTACTCTGATGACGGGTACTCGGGTACTCTGATGACAAGTACTCGGGTACTCTGATGACGGGTACTCGGGTACTCTGATGACGGGTACTCGGGTACTCTGATGACAGGTACTCGGGTACTCTGATGACGGGTACTCGGGTACTCTGATGACTGGTACTCGGGTACTCTGATGACAGGTACTCGGGTACTCTGATGACGGGTACTCGGGTACTCTGATGACAGGTACTCGGGTACTTTGAATACCTGTCAACGGAGTACCCGTCATCAGAGTACCTGAGTACCTGTCACCTACCCATTAGAGTACCCGAGTACCTTCCACCTGCTCATCAGAGTACCTGACGCCTGAAGTACCCAAGTACTTGCCGCCTGCTCTTCAGTACCAGAGTACCTGTCACCTGCCCAACAAAGTACCCGAGTACCTATCACCCTTCATACAGCCACCATGTCCAAGTCCAAAAAGGTTTATATACGTCCTCCGTTTAAACCTAAATACCGGTGTTATGGCAGCAGATAGCTGCCATAACCCTGGTATTTTTTTAAACGGTGGACGGTTGGCTTTCCGATAAGGGTGGTCCCAGCGGCGGATTCGCCGTGGGATTACCCTTCCGGGATGGCGGAAGAGGCTCCCCCCCCTCCCGCCACGTTCCGGTCATTTTCCCCGCTTACCGGACCCGCCGGCAGCGGGGAAAACGATCCGGTCCCAGATCCTCACAGACAGGATGTCGAGTGAGGGCAAGCTTGCCCTCACTTGACTATATGGTCTTGGAGGACCGGAGCTACGGAAAATGTTGTTGCCTAGCAACAGGTTTAAAGGTCCTTTTTTTTTTTTTTCATTTTATATAATAATTTTTTTTTTTTTTTTTCTATCTTTTAGTGTACTTGTGAGATCTGAGGACTTTTTGACCCCAGATTTCACAAAAAATAGGTCCTGTCGTGCCTATTTCTATTACGAGGAATGTTTACATTCCTTTTAATAGAAATAAAAATGATCAATTTTTTTTTTTTTTAAACGGTGTAAAAATAAAAAATAATAAATAAAATAAATAGTAAAAAAAAAAAAAAAAAAAAAAATTAAAGCGCCCTGTCCCCGTGAGCTCGCGCGCAGAAGCGAACGCATACAGAAACCCCGCCCACATATGTAAACGGTGTTCAAACCACACATGTGAGGTATCGCCGCGATCGTTAGAGCAAGGGGAATAATTTGAGCCCTAGACCTCCTCTGTAACTCAAAGATGGCAACCTGTAGAAATTTTTAAATTGTCGCCTATGGGGATTTTTAAGTACCAAAGTTTGTCGCCATTCCGTGAGCGTGCGCAATTTTGAAACATGACATGTTGGGTATCTATTTACTCGGCGTAACATTATCTTTCACATTATGGAAAAAAATTGGGCTAACTTTACTGGTTTCTTATTTTTTAATTAAAAAAAGTGAATTTTTTCCAAAAAAAATTGCGTTTGGAAGACCGCTGCGCAAATACGGTGTGATAAAAAATATTGCAATAATCTCCATTTTATTCTCTAGGGTCTCTGCTAAAAAAAAATATATAATGTTTGGGGGTTCTAAGCAGTTTTCTAGCAAAACAACTGATTTTAGCTTGTAAACACCAAATGTCAAAAATAGGCCTAGGCAAGTGGCTAGGATGCATGATGGTGCGCCTTGGATGTTAGGCCCCTCTATATGGCTAGGCTGTGAAAAAGTCTCACACATGTGGTATTGCCATACTCAGGAGGAGTGGCAGAATGCATTTTGGGGTGTCATTTTTGCTATGTACATGCTATGTGTTAGGAATATCCTATAAATTGACAACTTTGTGTAAAAAAAAAAAAGTTTTCATTTTTTTCCCACATTTTCCAAAAACCTGTGGAAAAAATTATATGTTCAAACGACCCATAATGCCTCATAGAATATACGTTGGAGTGTTTGCTTTCCAAAATGGGGTCATTTTGTGGACTTTTCCATTGTATTGGTGCTCTAGGGCCTTGAAAAGTGTGATAGGTAGTAATAAAGTTTTATGTGTATTTATGCTCGTAGAACGCCTGAAGGTGCTTCTTGGACGTGGAGTCTCTTTTTGCGGCCAGGCTGTGTAAAAGTCTCACACATGTGGTATCGCCATACTCGGAAGGAGTAGAAGAATGTATTTTTGGGTGTAATTTTTGCTGTGTAGATGCTATGTGTTAGAAATAGCTTATGAATTGACAACTTTGTGGGAAAAAAAAGAAAAAAATATTTTTTTCTCTTTATTTTCCCAGGAATTGTGGGAAAAAATTACAACTTCAAAAAACTCACCATGCCTCTTACTAAATACCTTGGACTGTCTACTTTACAAAAAGGGTACATTTGGGCGGTATTTGTACTGTCCTGACATTTCAGGGCCTCAAGAAAGGAGATAGGCCGTCAGTACATCTGGTGTGATTAATTTTCAGTAATTGGTACCATAGCTTCTAGATTCAATAACTTTCACACAGACTAAATAATATACACTAATTTGGGTTAATTTTACCAGAGACATGTAGCAGTATACATTTTGGCCCAAATGTATGAAGAAAAAACGGAAAATTTATATCAATACTTACCGTAATTTTCCTTTCCTGATGGACTCCATGGCAGCACACGTATGGGTAGGCTCCGCCTCCTCTCCTACCCTATAGGACCCCACTCCCATAAATCTTTGCTCCATACCAGGAGCCGTGTTCCATAACTAGAACTACTCCAGCAGATGGGAGGGGACTCCTGCTGCCATGGAGTCCATCAGGAAAGGAAAATTACGGTAAGTATTGATATAAATTTTCCGTTTTCCTGACAGACTCCATGGCAGCACACGTATGGGAAATAACTAGCCATACACACCCGGGCGGGTAACTGCTGGTTTAACAGAAAAAGGTTTAATTTGCACCGTCAACAGACAAGACTTTTAAACCAAAGTTGACCGAAGATAAAGAAGCCGGTTCAACACAGTAATGCGACATAAAGGTATGAATTGTTGACCAAGAAGCCGCTCTGCAAATCACGTCAGGAGCTACATGAAGAGAAGCTGCCCACGACGTAGAGATCCCTCTAGTGGAATGAGCTGTCACCACCTCTGGAGGAGCCAGTCCCTTGGCTTTATATGCCCACTGGATGGTCTGAACTATCCAACTTGCTATAGATCTTGAGGAAGCTTGTTTGCCCTTGTTTTTTCCACAGATGAGGACAAAAAGATGGTCTGACTGGCGGAAAGGAGCTGTAGTCTCCAGATATAGCCGAAGAGTTTCCCCCACGTCCAAAGGATGGACAGAATTTTCATCTTGAGATTTGAACGTGGGTAGGACAATTTCCTGGTTGACATGGAATACCGACATTACTTTCGGATTGGAGCCAAGCATCGGAACCAATACTACCCGATCAGGGAAAAACGTAAGGAATGGTTCCTTGTAACCCAAGGCACCGAGTTCAGAAACCCGTTTGGCCGAAGTAATAGCCACCAGAAAGGCTGTTTTCATGGAGATGTTTTTAAGGAAGAATGGATCCTTCTGATTCAAGGTGAGTGAGGAAAGAAACTCCAAGACCGTAGGAAGATCCCACTTAGGGAACCTGGGCTTTCTAGGAGGTCTTAACCTAGTAGCGCCTCTGAAGAACTGGCGAACCAGGGAGTGTTTCGCCCATGCAGTCCCAGTGAAGGCCGAAATGGCTGAAATTTGGACCCGAAGGGAGCTTACTGCCAATGACAGGTCCAGACCGGACTGGAGGAAGCCCAAAATATCCTGGATTCCTGGGTCAGAGACAGAGCTAGATCTGCTATCCACATAATCCTTAAACTTGGACCAGATTTTTTCATAGACCTTGTTCGTGCCGGGTCTTCTGGCACTCATCATTGTAGCGATTGCCTCGTTTGGACAACCGAGCGCTTTCAATCTTTCCCTCTCAACAGCCATGCCATGAGATGAAGCTGTGCTGGGCAGGGGTGAAGAATAGGCCCTTGGGACAGAAGGTCCGGCCTGACTGGCAGAGGTATCGGGTCCTGACAGCTCAGCTGGAGCAACAGAGGAAACCACGGTCTCTTTGGCCAGAAGGGAAGAATCGCTATGATCTGCACTCTCTCTGTCCTGAGTCTGTGAAGAAACTTGAAGATGACTGGCACTGGAGGAAACGCATAGGCCGTTTGAAAATTCCAATGATCCGTCAGGGCGTCTACCCCGTAGGCCTGGGGATAACGCCACCTCGTGTAGAATCTCTCCAGTTTGGCATTGCTTGGAGATGCGAACAGATCTACCTCTGGATGGTAACCTAGAGACATGACCCATATGAAGGTCTCTGGATGGAGTGACCACTCGTTGTTGTCCAGAGCAGACCTTGAGAGGAAGTCTGCCTGGACGTTCTGGGCACCCGGAAGATAGGCGGCTGACAAGTTGGACAGATGTCTTTGAGCCCAATCCATAATAGGTTTCACTTCTTTCAGAAGAGAAGGACTGCGGGTGCCCCCTTGTCTCTTGATGTAGGCGACGGCTGTCGTATTGTCCAGTCTTAGGAGGACCGAGGCATCGGTCGCCAGATGCTGAAAGGCCTGGAGAGCACAGAACGCTGCCCGAAGCTCCAGCACATTCGAGACCACCCCGTATGTAGGGAAGTCCCATCTGCCCTGGGCCACCTCCGACAGGCAATGCGCTCCCCATCCCGTCCTGCTGGCGTCCGAGGTCATGACCAACCAGGACGCTGGAACGATTGAATGGCAGTTTAAAAGATTCTTTCGCTGAAGCCACCAGGTTAAGCTGTCCTTCATGGACGTAGTTATCCGAATGAGGACTTCTGGATTCTCGAAATTCCATTGTTGGAGGAATCCCATCTGAAAGGGCCTCATCTTCCACTGTGCCCACTTCACCATGGGAGCCGTGGAAACCATGGTCCCAATTATCTTCATGCACTGGGATGCCCGGAGATGAGAGGCTGATAATGCCGGACGAATCCTGTTGCGAATTGTCGGAATCTTCTCTAATGGAAGGGAGATAGTGCCTCTGGAAGTGTTGAAGAGGGCCCCTAGGAAGACCAACGACTTCGTGGGTTCCAGATGACTTTTTTCCAAATTCAGGAGCCACCCGAACTCTTGAAGGGTGGAAATTACTTGAGATCTGTGAAGCAGAATTTGATCCTGATGTTCTGACAGAAGGAGCAAGTCGTCCAAGTAATGGTAAAGACGAATCCCTTTTGCTCTGATCAGGGCTACTACAGCCAGTAAGATTTTGGAAAAGATTCGAGGTGATGTGGTAAGCCCGAAAGGGAGACAGGTAAATTGAAGATGCACCTGACCCACTGCGAATCGGAGAAATTTTTGCATTTCTGCTGCGACTGGGACGTGAAAGTAGGCATCTTTCAAGTCTATGGATATCATCCAATCCTCTGGCTGTACCACTTGCCGAATTGTAAAAAGTGTTTCCATCCTGAACCTCTCTTTCTTGATGAAGGTGTTTTGGTGTGTTAGGTCTATAACCGGCCTCCAAGAGCCGCTTTTCTTCAAGACCATGAAGAGCGGAGAGTAGATGCCTTGGAACCGTTCCTCGGTTGAGACAGGCACTGCCGCACCCTGGGCAACCAGGGATTCTACATATGTAAGAAGAGTTGACTTCTTCTCTTCTGAACGGGGTAAGGCCGTAGGAATGAAGCGAAGAATGGGGCTTCTGTCGAAAATCCACACATGTCCGTGTGATACGGTTCTGACGACCCATTGATCTTCGATCGAGGCTGCCCAGACGTGCACAAACTGAAGCAAGCGTGCGCCTACCCGCACCGTCTGGACAGGTTCGATGTCAAAAAGACTTCGTCGCCTCTCGGCTTGCTGAAGATTTTCCTTTGGAGAACTTCTGCCCTGTAGACTACGCTTCCAGTTCTTCCTGAACTCACGACCGGGCCTGTAAAAACGGGCCTCTCTGGCACGATCAGGATTTTGTCTGTTTTGAGGTCTTCTCTGATCTATCAACCGGCGATCCTGGGGAAGGAAACCAGATTTACCACCAGTGGCACGGGTAATAGCACTGTCCAGTTTATTACCAAAGAGGGAGGAACCCTCAAAGGGAATTTTGCACCAGGCCTGCTTAGAGGCAGGGTCGGCCAACCAGGGGCGCAACCACAAGGCGCGTTTGGCCGTGACAGAGGACAGCATGACCCGCGCCGCCAAGCGGATTATATCAATGGATGCCTCACCCAAGAAAGCCGTTGCCAGTCTCAACTCCTGAATGGCTGAACTCCTGGCCACCTCTTCGGAGACACTCTGAAGTGTAGCCTCCACGCTGTCTACCCAGGCTTCCATTGCCTTGGATGTGGCTGCCAAAGCCAGAGCCGGCTTACACGCCATACCTGCGGAGAGATAAATCTTCTTAAGATCTGTGTCAATCCGCCTGTCAAGAGCGTCTTTGAATGAGATTGAGTCTTCCAATGGTAAGGTTACGTGTTTCACCAACCTCATCAAGGCCGCATCCACCGTGGGAGCGGAGTCTAGATGTTTCACCTTATCATCCTTAAAGGGATACATTCTGGAGACTTTAGATGACAAAGAGTTTCTCTTTTCAACTCCCTGCCACTCGTCTGTAATAATTTCTCCCAATTCCCCTAGGAGGGGAAAATGGGAACGCTCTTTTTTGAGATGTTTGAAGTATTTCTTCTGTTTAGCTGGGGACTCAGCTGGATCTTCCCATTTTAATGCCTCCTTAACCGCCTTAACTAGCGGTGGGACCATAGCAAGTTCAAAACCTACATTCTGGTCTGCCAAATCATCTTCACTGTCTGTAGAATCTTCTGACAGACGACTTGGTTGTGAGGTACCTGGCTCCACTTCATCCCTTGGGAGGAAACCAGGAGCCTCTGAAGAGTGACCCGAAAGCCTGCTCGAATCCCAATCTCTAAGGGATTCTTTTACAATCCGCCTGACCATAGCCTCCACTGGTTGTGCAGTGTCTTGCTTTTCCCTCAAAACCCTGGAATAACAGGTATCACATAGGGATCTATCCTCAGGGATATGGGCTCGACAGCCCCAGCATGATTTCCCTGAACTGCGGTCAGAATGGCGGGATTGCCGCGGAGCGACTGAACTGGAAGTGTGCTCATGTCGTTTAGACCTGGAGCTAGACCTATGACCAGACTTTGATGAAGAATGCCGATGGGCTGAAGGAGAACGATCCTTTGATCCAGAAATAGGGCGTTGGTCAGACCTAAAAGGGCTAAATAGGGAAAGAAAAACACACTTAGGCTCCATTCCACCAGCCAACGCAAGCAGGTAAGGGTTAAGAAAAACTAGCTCACCTGTTGCGCAGGGACTGGCCACCGGGGGGTGGTGAAGCATCCATTTGCAGATAGAAGCAAAAGCCTGCACAGGAAGAAAGTAAGCATACATGTACTGACTTTCGTCTCCACACCAACCCTTTTACCCCAAATGGCACCTGGATCAAAGCATGACTCACCGCTGAAGAGCAGAGAAACAGCACGGGGAAGCCACCGCAACGCCCGCAGACATCCCATTGTAAACAGGAATGACAGCTGCTTAAATCTCCCGGGCGCCGCAAAGCCACGCCCCAAACAACGCAATATCGTCATAGGAGATCGGGAGCGATGCGCGCGCATGCGCAGACGATACCAGGGCCAAGCCTCATCCTGGACAACCAATTGAAGGTCCAGCGAGGCAGGGGGAGGAGCCTAAGCGACGATCTGGAACGCAGGAGCGCTCCACCGCACAAACAGGAAATGCAATGAAACCAAAAGAAAGTTTTATACTTTACCACCATGACGATAACCGAACAGTCTCAGGCCTGGATGAATTCATGCGTGTGTGACAGGGCACCAGGGCCTATCCGCTCAATAGCAAGGACGTATTGGCCATCAATGCAGCCCACCTCTCATTCAGGATTTACGGCATCTTCAGCATTTTAAAATAATATTGCCCGGGTCCACCCGATAAATATCGAGATTGCTGGACATAAAACAGGAGGCATCCGACATCAACAAGGTCCACACGCCACCAGCTCGCCTGAAACCGATAGACGTCCTATAAGGTAAGACTTCCTTCTTGCAGGAGGAGGACGAAAAAGGAACACGGCTCCTGGTATGGAGCAAAGATTTATGGGAGTGGGGTCCTATAGGGTAGGAGAGGAGGCGGAGCCTACCCATACGTGTGCTGCCATGGAGTCTGTCAGGAAATTAATTTTTTGCAAAATTTTATAATTGAAACTAAAAAAAAGTGTTTTTTTTTCAAAATTTTTGCTCTTTTTTTTACATATATCACGAAAAAAAAAACCCCAGTTGTGATCAAATACCACCAAAAGAAAGCTCTATTTGTGTGAAAAAAAATTATAAAAATTTTGTTTGGTTACAGTGTAGCATGACTGAGCAATTGTCATTCAAAGTGTGAGAGTGCTGAAAGCTGAAAATTGGTCTGGGCAGGAAGGGTGTCTAACTGCTCTGTATGGAAGCGGTTAAATAAGTGTCCTCCTTACTCCCCACTTTACCTTAGGGTTCCTAGTTGCACTTCCCTCCCAAATCGTTGTCCATTCCAGGCATGCAGCCAGCAGGGCACTGCCAGCTTACTCTGGCTCAGGCAAGCTGTTGGACCTTCCTCCTCCTTCTGCCTGTCTTCTTCAAACCTTTAGAAACAGGCGCCAAGCGAATGATGTCACGTGCACCCTCCCATACCTTCCATGCTACCTGAGTCAGGCAGCGTTTAGCTGTCTAACAATTGGCCAGTTCTACAACTACACATGTGCAGAGCTGGAAAATGTACAGGTGTTCTTCTCCTGTCTACAGACATTTAGGTTGGGTTAACATAGCTGGGGTTTGGGACACGGCATGTAATTACATGTGGTGTTTGTACGGTGCGATTTGAGCCATTCGTTTGTATGGCACCAAATCTGCACAAAAAAAAGGTGCAGGACCCTTTTTTCCTGCACTGGAATCAGATTGCATGAGTGCTCACATCTATGCAATCCAACTCTGTCAATCGCACTGCCCTTTGCAGATCGTTTTGGGGTGTCATTAACTTAAAATTTACACCCTATGCAGTTTGCATGAATGCCGTGTGATTTCAATGTGGTGAGGGAAATGCACAGGATTCGCTGCATTTCCCACACCGCATATATGTGAACCTAGCTTCATGGACAGGAAAAAAGCGCCCAGTGGGCTGAACGAAAAAAAAAACCTGACAGCTTAGGTCGGAGCCACGGTACTAACAACGATGTTAGGATGTTAGTACAGCGATCTCCCCTGCTTTTCTATTGTGTTCTGACAAGGGGACGGGGACGCCCTCGCAAGAACACTGGCCATTTGCTGAGAGAGCTGATCGGGAGCCAGCTGGCAGACCTTTTAGGCTTCTGTCGGACTCATTGAAGAAAATCACGGGCAGAGTTTCTACAGAACCAGTCGATGCTGCCCAACATTAAGATCGACATTAGGCTTTAGCCTAAATTTCTAGTCAATTACCAGAAATGATAACATTTCTTTAATATTCCCTGAGGAGGCAATTCATACTTGTTGTAAATGAGGAATTCTACTAACTTCTTCCCCCAAACCTTTTCCAAAAGATACCATAGGACTAGATTTAAATAAATACCACAATATACAGCTGTATCTCAGTTATAGTTAACTATGTTGTGGATCATAATATGTGATGAAAAAAAAAGACCAGATCTTACGGACACTGCTCCACTTTCCACTCCCCACAATTTTAAACTTTTTAAAGTCGTTCACTAAATGTTTTGGCAATAGTTCAAGCCCTTATACACTTATACATTTTTTCTTTTTACTTCACAAGGGCATTTTGTCAATTTGTACTATACTTACAGTATATGACATATTATTTGTACCTTTAACCACTTGCCTACTGGGCACTTATACCCCCTTCCTGCCCAGGACAATTTTCAGCTTTCAGCGCTCTCACACTTTGAATGACAATTGCGCGGTCATGCTACACTGTACCCATATGACATTTTTATCATTTTTTTCACACAAATAGAGATTTCTTTTGGTGGTATTTAATCACCTCTGGCTTTTTTATTTCTTACAAAAAAAAAAAAAAAAAAGACAGAAAATTTTGAAAAAAAAAAGGTTTTCTTATTTTCTGTGAGTAAATTTTGAAAATAAATACATTTTTCTCCTTCACTGATGTGCGCTGATGAGGCGGCACTGATGGGCACTGATAGGCTGCACTGATGGGCACTGATGAGGTGGCACTTATGGGCACTGATGAGGTGGCACTTATGGGCACTGATGAGGAGGTACTAATATGCCGCACTGATAAGCACTGATAGGCGGCACTGATGAGCACTGATAGGTGGCACTGCTGGGCACTGAGAGGTGGCACTGCTGGGCACTGAGAGGTGGCACTGCTGGGCACTGAGAGGCGGCACTGACGGGCGGCACTGATGGGTGGCACTGATGGACACTGAAGGGTGGCACTGATGGACACTGAAGGGTGGCACTGATGGATACTGACGGGTGGCACTGATGGGCAGCACCATCAGTGCCCACACTCAGTGCCCATAGTGCTGCTAGTCAGTGCCCATCAGTGCCTAGATGAGCAGGCACTGATGGGCACTGACTGGCAGCACTATGGGCACTGAATGTGGGCACTGATGGGGGGCACTGATGGCGGGCACTGTGGGCAGTTGTGGCATTTTTTTCCCCCTCTTCTGTAATCAGGGCACTGGTGATCAGTGCCCTGATTACATTTCTTTGTGTCCCCTTACCAATAATCTGCTCTCCTCTTCCTCACACTGCAGTCTCCGTGTGAGGAAGAGAGCTGGCGATGAGAGATGATCTCATATATTTACATATGAGATCATCTCTCATTGCACGGTCCGATCACGTGGTAAATGGCCGCTGTGATTGGCCATTCACCACGATCTGTGATTGGCTGTGTCCAAGGGACACGGACACGGCCGACACAGATTTTCCCCAATGCGCGCTCGATTTTCCCCAATGCCCGTTTAAAGATGGCCTCCCGGAAATTTGAGTCCGCGCTGTAGCCGTACTTCGGCTATAGCGCGAGCCGGAAGTGGTTAAGTCAAACTTTAAGCACCATTTCTTCTCGGTTACATTAGGCTACTCCAAGCATCCTCAGGAATGTAAAAGGCCTGAATAGACCATTTAAATGTTCCATTCTATAAAGAGAAGCAAACACACAGAAATGTGACATTATATGCATCCAGAAGACCCATCTTTGCAAAATCAATCCTAACCCAGTCAAGCATTGCAATTCCTCCCACTGCTAGTCTGCATGTTTTTACCAAAGCTCACCGATCACTTTTTACAGAGCGTGATAATGGAGGCAGGTATAGGATTCTAGGTGAGAGAATTAACAATCAATCACACTACAATATAATTCTAGTATTACAATAGTAAAAAAAAAATATA
Organism: Pelophylax lessonae; assembly: GCF_965119305.1. NCBI lineage: Eukaryota > Metazoa > Chordata > Amphibia > Anura > Ranidae > Pelophylax > Pelophylax lessonae. The sequence continues at coordinate 43,646 of NW_028119753.1, forward strand.
TATATATATATTTTATTTTTAAATTTAGCTGTATATTTCTTGTTACTACCATAACTTACCACCAAAGAACAACCCAAAATAAATGATCCTATTGACAATCGCAGCAATACCATATACAGGTGCATCTAAAAAAATTTGAAAAAAAAAAGGTAAAATTATTTCAGTAATTTAAATTTAAAATTGAAACTTATATTATATAGATCATTACACACAGTGATATATTTCAAGCATTTCTTTCTTTTAATTTTGAGGATTATAGCTTACAGCTAGTGAAAACCAAAAATTCTGTATCTCAGAAAATTAGAATATTGTGAAAAAATTTAATTTTGTAGACTCATGTTGTCACACTCTAAACAGCTAATAATAAGATCAGGAGAAAGCTTAATACCTTTTGAAAAAACTGGATTTTTGACTTACCGTAAAATCCTTTTCTCTTAAGTTCATTGACGGACACAGTTCTTTCTGATTCATATCAGTAGGGTAATACTGCCCCCTACAGGAGTAGGACACTAGGCAGAAAAAAGTTCTGGCTACGCCTATGTCCAGTCCCGGACGGTACACCCTCTCTCTTCCTGAATAGGATGCCAGTTTTGTATCAAAGCAGTGTCAGAAAAGTAACACCAACCCAACTCAACATAGAGGGGCGGGTACTGCGTCCGTCAATAAACTTAAAGAGGAGTTCCGGCCTCAAAATCGAAAAAATCGATTTTGGGCCATCAGCTTGCTAAGGGTCACCTGAAAAAGAAATGGATGCTCCCAATTTTTTTTTTTTGTTCACTTACCTTGACATTGAAGAAAATATACTCACCTTCCTTCCACTTCCTCTCTCTGCGGCCGCAGCGGTGCCATCACTTCAGGCTTGCGATGACTCCTGGGAGCTGAACATCATCGCTCCCAGGAGTCAATGCGCCTGCACCGGCTTCGCTCGTCACTTACGGTGCAGACGCGGCATTTCCTGCTAAACAGCTTCTGAGCATGCCGCGCCTGCACCGGAAGTGACGAGCGGGGCCGGTGCAGGGCATTCTGGGACTCTGACGTCACCGAAGAGGATGCAGAAGAGGACTCGCTGGCTTCAGCTGCCCACACCTAAGATGGCAGCGCTGGAGAAGAAATTTTAAAGGTAAGTATTTCTTCTAAAAGGTAAGTGCGACCTGGGACAGTTCAGAGGCTATCCATTGTGGAATGTACTAGCCCTGACTGTCCCAGGGGTATTTTTATCTAAAATTCACCCTCGAGGCCAGAACTCTGCTTTAAGAGAAAAGGATTTTACGGTAAGTCAAAAATCCAGTTTTCTTTATCGTTCATTGACAGACACAGTTCTCTCTGATTCATATCAGTAGGGAAGTCCCAAAACAGTGCCATAAAATGAGGGGTGGGAACAGCAGAAAAGAACAGGCAATATAGGACCAGGCAACATAGGACCCATCAGCACAAAAGATGAGGCCCACCTAAAAACAACAGTAAACACCCTCAAGGAAGGCCAAAAGCCCTCCAAACAGCAGCCAGCAAAAAACCTTGTGGCCGAAAAGAGGCATCTGCAGATGCCAGCACATTCACCTTATAAAACGTGGTAAAGGTGTAAACAGACTACCAGGTAGCCGACTTACAACCAGGAGCACAGATGCCCACAAGGCGAAAAGTCCAAGAAGCACTAGGCGCCCAAGGAGAACGCGCCGAAACAGGGAAAGGTAGGACCTGACCCCTAATTGAATAAACCTGCACCACCGTCTGTCCGATACATCCGGGAACAGACACAGCAGACACAGGCAGTCCCATTCACGGGCCATCCGGAAGTACAAAGAGCGAGCCTGATGCATGAAAAGACTCAGTAGTCGCCAAGTACACCTGGAGAGCCCGCACTCTAAATAGAGTAAGCAATGCCCATTCCATAGGATGTGAGGGCTCAGGACACAAGTTGGGAATACAATGTCCCCGTGCAAGTGAACACCAGAAACTACCTTCGGAGGGAAGGACAGATCCGGACGAAGTACCACTTGGCCCCATAATCAACATATAGGGAGAAAGACAGGACAATGTCGCCAGTGCCAACACCTGCACGCAGAGTGACAGCAACCAAGAAGGCCACCTTCTGTAATAAGGTAGGCAGAGGATACCCTTGAATACTCGCAAACAGAGGGTCTAAAAGAACCGACTGCACCAAATCACGGTCCCCAGTGGGTAACGGAGGTTGCACCGGAAGCACCAAGTGTCGCGCCCCCTGGAAGAAGTCACGCACCAGGGCACAGGCGGCCAACAGCCTTCGGAAGAAATTTGCCAAAACCAAAACCCGACCCTTGACAGTACTCAAGGCCAACTTGTGATCAACTCCCCATTGAAGGAAGCCAAGACCTGGGCCACTGAGTAAAAGTGAGGGGGAGCCCAGGCAATATACGACTGTTTCGTATGATGAACAAAAATCACCCTAGAAGTCGCTTCCCATGCTTCAAGCAGGGTGGGAATCACTGAAGCAGTCAAACCCCCGTCCTTCAGCACCTGGCATTCAACAGCCAAGTCGGCAAAGTCAGCAACCGCAAAGTCGGATGGGAGATGGGCCCTGGAGACAATAACTCCTCCCTGAGAGGAATTCACCAAGGAGCGTCTGCGGCCAGCCTGACCAGACGTAGCTCAGCGAGGCCCGTCCAGAGCCACGAGAAAGACCGGAATCCCTTCCACCTTGATCCTGTGAAAAATTATTGGCAGCAACTTGGGAGGAGGAAAGGCAGACCGCAGCTGAGACTGACCTTGGCCCATCCGTGAGCACGCACACACAAGACCATGCCGGCGGCAGCCGTGCGCAGGTGACCATGCTAAACTCCACGGCATCGTTCAAGTTGAACCTAGCGAATGTTCTTGCCCATGACAAAACCCATGGTGCCACCAATGCACCCGCCAGAAGGTCCCGGGAGCGGGCCACAAACCGCAGCACTATCCTGTAGATGCAACGCCAACAGGCCCACGTCTGGAGTGCCCTCAACAAAGGCACAACTACAGAAACACCTCAAGATGAAGGGACCATTCCCCTGCATTCAAGGCTGTCCACTGAGGAAATCCACCCGCCAAGGTTTCCACACCTGAAAAGGGAACAGCAGAAGAGCTGAAACAAGGCACACTGTCCAATGAAGAATTGACACATCCAAGGCCGCAAGGACACCCTTGGTGTCCCCTTGGTGAATGACATAAGCCACGGTTGTGGTGTAGTCGATTAAACGTGCACCGGGCAGCTGCAGGTGCCCGATCCAGTTAACCAGGCAAAGCTGGATCACTCTCAGCCTGACCGAGGGCGAGTCCAAAGTCAGGCCCAGATAGTTCAGTCTCATGGAAGGGACCATGGATGCTTTCTGAACGTTCAGAACCCACCTGAACTCCTCCAGAGTTCTCGTGGTGACTTCCAAATCCGTTTGTCACCACCGTAGGAGACTCCACACGTAGAAGCAGATTGGCCATAAGCGAGACCCAAGGGCAACACCACAAGCTGATAGAGATCCTTCCCCGCGGCAAAAAATTGAGAACCCGTAGATGTCCCGAACATAACAGGATGGGAAGGTAGGCAGCTTGATGTCTATGGAGGCCAGGAATCCCCCTGATGCAGGGAAGCCACCGCCGTGCGAACTGATACCAACTTGAATTTTTGATTTGCACGGAACCATCAAAGGACCAGTTGGTCCAGCTTGTTGAACCAGAGCCTGAACTGCCCCACAGAGCGCCAGTAAGCGATCCGGGGACAGCCGTACATTGGAAGGGAAAAAAACCTTACCGGAAATAAACGGATCGGGACTCGATCTTGCAACTGGACCACATGACCTCCTGAACCCAGCAGCTTGGGGTCCGGGCCAGCCGCAGGTCCTCAACCAGCAAGGACCCCACCCCCTAGGTGGGTGAGGAAGCACCTTCAGGCTGAGTAGGCCTAGGCCACAGGTCTGGAAAAAACCCGATCTCATGTTCTCCAGACCAGGGTCATTTGGAACCACACGCGGAAGTCCGGAAGGACTTCGCCACATGGACCGTCCCTGAGGGACGAAGAAACTGTTTGCGAGCCGAAAGGGAAGAACCCCGACAGCGGCGAAGGCCCTTACCCTTGTTAGCCTGTGGAAGAAAACACTCTTCCCCCCGTGAGACCCTTATATAATGTCATCCAGGGCAGCGCCAACAGGCGATCCCCCTGAACAGGGAGATCCATTAAGACTGTCGTAGAAGTTTGATCCGAAGACCAACACTACGGTCAAGTAGACGCTGGACAACCACCGCCGAAAACGACAAGGTAATCCATTTAAGGGAGCCTCGACGAGCGTGACATCGCAAACACTGTTCCCAGTGCAGACTACGCCAGGGAGTTCAGATCGCAGGCCACAGCCCATGCCATCCTATCCCCCAAGTCCTTACAGGACGGGAGATGCCTCCACTGGAACAACGGTAGTCCCAATCAGCTAGAGAGCGTATGTCCACCAAAGGCGGAACAGTCCTCTGTACCAGAGACTCCCCAAAAGGGCAACGCCTAACGGCCGCTTAGACACCCCAGGGGAACGTCTCAGGACGGTCCCCTCCTACATGAGCAGCCAGCAAAAAGAGCAGCTCCAGATGGCATGTGAGCCACCTGCGCCCCAGCCGCAGCCACCACTGTGACCCCGAAATTGCAGGGTGTCACGCACCTGAAAAAAAAAGCCAGTGCATCCACCAGTGCTTGTCGTGGCAGGGGAGGTAGAAATGTCATCTTCATCATCCGAGGAGACAGGGTGTGAGGTAACTAACCCCGCAGAGAGGCCCCACGTCTGCGGCAGCTGAGCCAGACTCAGACTCTCAGACATCAAATGAGGCATGGGTAGGCGGAGAAACGTCTCAGCGCACCTACCACTTCTCACCCGGGCCCAAATGTTTCCTGAACTGCCGAAAAGGCATCGACGGACAGTGGGGATCCGGGAGGCCCTGCAGCCTCCGTGAGGGGGTCAGGTGGGAACAAATGGCCTGCAGGCAGACAGAGGCTACAACAAAATGGCGGCTCTGTGAAACGCGGTAATCTGGGCCCACAGGGGGACCCCACCAACCACCCATCCACAGCAGAAAACCCAACCAAGGGCCCCCCTGCAGGATCGGTCGAGCGCCGCGGACAGCGCACTCCCCCGGCCCCCAACACGGCCTGCACACTAGGCCCCCACCTCAGGTAGGCTCAAACAGTCCCCCACGTGGGAGGGGGTAGGGGGGTGTCTACATAAAAAAATTACTTCTATGCCAGGACCAGAGATCCCAGCTAGGAACTAGGTCTTTACTCCTGACTAGGCAGATAAAAACTGGCATCCTATGCAGGAAGAGAGAGGGTGTACCCTCCGAGACTGCCCATAGGCGTAGCCAGAACTTTTTTCTGCCTAGTGTCCTACTCCTGTAGGGGGCAGTATTACCCTACTGATATAAATCAGAGAGAACTGCGTCCGTCAATGAATGATAGAGAAATAGTAAGTTGAAAATTTGCGCAGAAGCAATGCGCATCCCAGATACAGAAGATTCTTACCAGAATGGTGGACCCTGTTAGCCCGCCATTCCTGGGGAAATGGGAGCTGGAACTCAATGTAAAATGGAATGAGGATGAAAAGGAGAAAATAATGGAGTTTAGCAGACGGAACAGCAATAGATATAAAAAAGGAGGGAAATGAACTATACTGTATGTGTTTATAAGGATGGTATGGAACACCTAGTAGAGCAAATAAATATCAACCTAAAAAAATGCCACTATGTTGGAGGGGATGTGGGATGAGGGGAAATATGTCACATATTTGGCGAGAGTGTCCAATCATATAAATTCTGAAAACTTACAGTAAAACAATATAAATGACGGTGATACTCCACTTAATAAACGCCGCAAAACATCTAATTCCAAAGTTCTGGCCTATACCAGAAAGCCCAACGATAAGAGATTGGGTTAGGAAGGTAGATAACATCTATTAGAAGAACTGTATTACACTGGAGAAAATAAATTAGAAAAATTCTTGAAAATATGGAAAGAGTTTAAAGGTAAAGAGGTTTGGGAGGTGTGTAAAAAGGGGAATAGAAGGAGTATGGGGAGTATAGAAGGGAGCAGAATTTAAGAATAAGACAGAGGGAGTAGGAAGAAGCGAGTTGTGGTATTCGTTATACTTGTAAGAATTCATTTTTTTTGTTGGTTATATTTTTTTTTTCTGAAATTTTGAATTTCAGACTTAAAGTGTGTAATCAGTGTAATGTGAAAATAAAATTTATATAAAAACATAAATCGCAGCTTTGAGAGGATAGTGAAGCAAAAGACCATTCAAGAATGTGGGGGAGATTCACAAGGAGTGGACTACGGCTTGAGTGCTTCAAGAGCCACCACGCACAGACGTATCCAGGACCTGGGCTACAACTGTTCCTTGTGTCAAGCCATTCCTGAACCAGAGACAACATCAGAAGCGTCTTACCTGGGCTAAGGAGAAAAAAGGACTGGACTGCTGCTCAGTGGTCCAAAGTCTTCTTTTCAGATTAAAGTTAATTTTGCATTTCATGTGGAAATCAAGGTCCCAGAGTCTGGAAGAAGGGTGGAGAGGCACAGAATCCAAGTTGCATGAGGTCAAGTGTAAAGTTTCCAGTCAGTGATGATTTGGGGAGTCATGTTATCTGCTGGTAGAGAAAGAAAAAAGAAGAAAAAAGAAAGAAAAAAGAAGGAAAAAGAAGAAAAAAGAAGAAAAAGAAAAAAGGAAAAAGAAAAAAAAAAAGAAGAAGAAGGAGGAGGGAGAGAGAGGGAAGGAGAGAGGGGGAGAGAGAGAGGGATGGGTGAAAGAGAGGGAGAGAGAGAGGGGGGAGAGAGAGGGAGGGGGGAAAGAGAGAGGGGGGAAAGAGAGAGAGGGGGGACAGAGAGAGAGGGGGAGAGAGAGGAAGGGGGGCAGAGAGAGGAGAGTGTGAGAGGGAGAGGGGGGAGAGAGAGAGAGAGAGGGGGTGGAGAGAGAGAGAAAGGGTGGAGAGAGAGAGAGGAGGGAGAGAGAGAGAGAGAGAGAGAGAGAGAGAGAGGGGGGAGAGAGAGAGAATGTATCTTTCCTTCCTATTCACAGAGAGAGAGAGAGAGAAACAGTGACTGATCGCTGTAATAGCCAATCAGAAGCAATCATAGCAATCAGGTGACCCGGACAAGACAAAGACAGATACGCAAGAAAGCCCAGTCCAGTGGGTCCACATAAGTGTGTACTGTCAGCTTGAAGGGGTTAAAGATAACACCCTAGATTTCACTAACAAATGAAGAAGACGTACTTACACTCTCTATCTTACTAAGAACCTCATAATTCTATAATGCATGGAGGAGCCTACATGGGTCTGAACGGGACATTACAATTTTACTCTCAAACCAATCATGTATAAAATAGTGGCTTGATATGTTCCTTGTGGACCAACGTATTCTGCAACAGATAATAAGGGTCACTATCTGATTTCCCTTTTCTAGGAGATCGCCTGTTTGGAGCGACCCTGGATGACAACATTAAGGGTCTCAGAGGGGAAGAGTACCTTCCTTCCGCAGGCTAGTAAGGGTAAGGATCCTCGTTGTAGACATGGCCTGTCCTTCATGGCTCACAAGAAGTTTTTTAGTTCCTCAGGGTCGGCCGACAAGGGTTCAAAGCCTCCTCGGGAGGATGCAAGTGACCTTGGTCTGGCAAGTCGAGAGCGGGATTCTCCAGACCCACAAACAAGGCTACTTCAGCATAAAGGTGCCTCCTCGCCCGTACTTGGGGTGGGGGGATGTCTTCGCTGTTTCCTGGACCCGTGAACTTCCTTTGGTGCAAGACAAGTGGGCCCACAAAGTCATACGGTCCAGCTACAAGATCGAGTTTCGATCTTACTCTCCGAAAAGGGCAATCAGATGGAAACGGACTGCCTGTCCATTTCCATCCGAACCACCAGATGGATGGAGAATAGGTCCCCAATCCGTCTGTTTTTGGTGGACAGGATCGGATGGTGGCGGGTGTCAGCGGCCATGTATCTGCTGCTCCATAGAAAAGACCAGAGGGGCTGATCAGGTCTGCCTGAAAAATTGCACTTGTTCTTCTTTTACAGAGAGTAATCAAGGCCTACACTCTGCATTCTTCTCATGTGAGGGCAAACCTGTAACCGTTCTCATCCTGATCCTCAATGATCCGTCCTCTCATTTTTTTTTAATTCTAACTTTAAGACCTAAATGATTGTTTAAAAACAGAGCTACAAATTTCCAAAAATCTTTCTGGTTAATCGATGGACTTTTATACCAAGCTGCTGTTGGCTTCAGGAACATCCTGCACTTGTATATTCCAGGCTGAGCCAATAATCACACAAAGGCAGATATAAACCGAATGATACTGGAAAAAAATAACCTAATATGCAACTAATATCCTAACTTTCTGTTCCAACAGCTGACTTTACAGAGCACCGCCGACAATAACTTCTTACTCTGTGCCTTCAAATGACAGATTCAGCTGATTGCAGTAAGGGTGACGCAAATAATTGCACAGCTCCTCAATTACACTGTGAATGTTGTGGGAGTAGCTTATCATCCAGTGGCTGGCTAATGTAGTTCATTAAACCTAAGACTGTCTACTAGATTATAGCAACAAATCTGTTGCATATGCGATTGGCCAAACTGGTTTCTTGTTGTTGGGAGTCAGCCGGAAGCATGCTGCAAATGTGAACTAAGTATGTAATTGTTTTGTACAATAAAATTACCTGCAGCTAAAAAACTGAATTTTTGTAAAATCTTACCTGTAAAATTCCTTTCTCTGAGTCCTCCGACAGTCGCCGCCTCTTCATATTCGTCACATATGGGTATTAGACTTTGCTCCGAAGGAGTAGCTAGACAACAGAATATGTTAACATTAAAGCTTTTAACATATCCCACCCTCAAGGGGTGGTCCCCTCAGTCAATACCCTCCTACTTCCTGCAACCATATCTCAGTTTTAGTGGAATAGCAGTAGAGTATACAACCAAACCCCAAAAGAGGGGCGGGGGCGGCGACTGTCGGAGGACTCAGAGAAAGGAATTTTACAGGTAAGATTTTACAAAAATTCCGTTTTCTCTTACGTCCTCCGACAGTCGCCGCCTCTTCATATTCGTCACATATGGGGACGCCCCAAAGCAGTGCAAACATGAGGGGTGGGAAATGCATCCACGCCGAAAAGGCAACGCAGTCTCCGCATTAAAGAAAGGAACCTTACCAAAGGAAGGAAACCAGCTGGGCAACAGGAAAAAACAAGTGCTCAACAGGAGCAACAACCCAGGAAAAGACAAAAAACCAGGGGATACAAAACTTATCCCAACAGCCAGGAGTCCCCAACAAGGGACCCTAGGGAACAGCCGCACTAAGAACCTTGCGGCCAAAGGAAGCATCCGCCGATGCCTGAACATCTACTTTGTAGAATTTTGTGAAAGTGTGCACGGTCGACCAAGTCGCCGCCTTACACACCTGGGCTACAGAAGCCCCATGACGACAGGCCCAAGACGTACTCAAAGATCTAGTAGAGTGCGCCTTCACAGGTACAGGAGGAACCTTCCCCTGCAAGGCATAGGCCTGTTCAATGGTCTGCCTGATCCATTTGGCGATGGTAGAGGCCGAAGCCGCCATGCCCTTCCGAGGACCCTCAGGAAGAACAAACAAGGAGTCCGTCTTTCGAAAAGACTCAGTCGATTTAAGGTAAACCCTTATCGCCCGAACAACATCCAGAGAATGCAATCTCACCTCCTTTGGATGTGTAGGCTTCGCTCACAGCGAAGGTAAGACAATATCCTCATTAAGATGGAATTCCGAAACTCGTTTCGGAAGAAAAGAAGGATTAGGTCGCAAGACCACCTTATCCAAATGAATAACCAGGTAAGGAGACTTGCAGGACAAAGCTGCCAGCTCCGACACTCTGCGAGCCGAAGTGATCGCCACCAAAAAGGCGACCTTTTTGGACAACATAGACAACGAGATCTCCCTGATCTGTTCAAAAGGAGCACGTTGCAACACAGACAGAACGAGATTCAAGTCCCAAGGGGGCAAAGGATCCCTCCTAGGAGGAATCAGATGCCGCACACCCTGAACAAAAGTGCCAACCAAGGAGTTGGAAGCCACGGGACGTTGAAACAGAACGGCCAGCGCAGACACCTGACCCTTTATCGTAGCCAGCGCCAAACGCTGATCAACACCCGTTTGAAGGAAAGACAGCACACGGGAAACCGAGTACGTGCGGGGTGAAAACCCCCTGGACTCACACCAGGCAAAATAGGCCTTCCAAGTATGGTAATAAACCTTCCCCGAGGAAGATTTCCTCGCGTTGATCAAAGTATGAACGACCTCTGGAGAGAGACCCTTCTCCTTCAGGACCTCGGTCTCAACAGCCAGGCCGTCAAAGCCAGCGACTGTAAAGCAGGATGGTATATCGGTCCTTGAGACAGTAGATCGTCTCGAAGAGGCAGACGCCACGGGGCGTCGACCGCCAGATTCACGAGGTCTGCGTACCAGGACCGGCGAGGCCAGTCCGGTGCCACAAGAATCACCGTGCTGCGTTCCGAGTGTAACCTGCGAAGGAACCTGGACAGCAACTGAATCGGTGGAAACGCGTACATCAGCCTGTACTGATGCCACGGGGCCACTAACGCGTCCGACGCGTCTGCCCGAGGGTCGCGCGTCCTTGCCACGAACCTTCTCACCTTGTTGTTGAGACGAGACGCGAACAGGTCCACATCTGGAAGACCCCACTTCGCGCACAACATCTGGAAGACAGCCGGGTGGAGAGACCATTCCCCCTGATCCAGGGTCTGGCGACTCAAATAGTCCGCCTTCCAGTTCTCCACCCCCGGAATGTGAACCGCCGTCATCGCCGGGACATGAGTCTCGGCCCAAGACAGAATGTCGGCCACTTCTCGAGCCGCTCGGGCACTCCTGGTGCCCCCTTGGTGGTTGATGTAGGCCACCGCCGTGGCATTGTCCGTCTGCACCCGAACCGGGCAGCCCTGCAGCCGGTCCGACCAGCGATGAAGACAGAGACTTATCGCACGCAATTCCAGGATGTTGATCGGAAGGGAAGACTCCCCCTCAGACCAAGTTCCCTGGGCGGACAGAACGCCCAGAACACCACCTCAGCCCGACAGGCTGGCATCCGTGGTGATCACCGTCCACGAGACAGGACGAAATGACTTGCCCCCCGACACCGCCGGGGACTGTAGCCACCACAGAAGATCCCTTCTGGTGCGAGGACTCAACGAGATTTGAAGATCCAGAGATTGAGGTCGCCCGTCCCACCTGGACAGGATCTCCGCTTGGAGACCCCGCGTGTGAAACTGGGCGAAGGGAATCGCCTCGAAGGCCGAGACCATCAATCCCAGACATCTCATGCACGTCCGCAGAGACGAGTGCGGAACGTCCCTGAGGGACCTGACTTCCTCCTGGAGAGTTCTGAGTTTGTCTTCCGGCAGGAAGACCTTCGCCTGCACCGAGTCCAGAATCATTCCCAGGTAGGGAAGACGAACCGACGGACTCAGTGTCGACTTTGTAAAATTTATCGTCCAACCAAACTCCTGCAGAGTTTGCATCGTGACAGACAGGTCCTTCTCCAGACCCTGGCTGGTCGCAGACCGAACCAGAATGTCGTCCAGATACCCCAGGACAGAAATGCCCTGGGACCTCAATAACGCCAGAACCGGTGCAAGCACCTTGGTGAAGACCCGCGGAGCCGAGGCGAGACCAAAAGGCAACGCCACGAACTGGTAGTGATCCTCCGCAATGGCAAATCGAAGGAACCTCTGGTGACCCTCGAAAATGGGGATGTGAAGATGCGCATCCTTCAAATCGATGGAGGCCATGAATTCCCCCGGAACCAGGGCAGCCACCACCGACCGCAGGGATTCCATGCAAAACTTGCGAACCCGCACAGAGCGGTTCAGAGCCTTCAAGTCCAGAATTGGGCGAACCTTGCCCTCCTTTCTGGGCACGGTGAACAGATTGGAATAAAACCCCCGAAATCTGTCCCGATGAGGCACCAGAACCACCACTCCCTGAGCCCTCAGGTCCCGCACCGCCAGGTGCAGGTCCCGCAAACGCTCTGGAGACAGTTGAAGATTTGAGGGAAAAAATCTGCTCTCCGGCCGAGAGAGAAACTCGATCTTGTAACCAGATCGAACGATTTCCTGAACCCATCTGTCCCGCACACGGGTCAACCAGGGCTGAAGAAAACCGAGCAAGCGTCCCCCCACCCCAAAACTGGGTGAGGGCGCCCCTTCAGGCCGAACTGTTATGGGCTGCAGATCCGGATTGGCCAGACTTCTGTTTCCCAGACCAGGGCTTCTTCTGAGAGCCTTGACCTTTGAACGGCTTGCCCTTGTAGTGCGGCCGAAAGGCACGAAAGGACCCCTGAGGGGGCCGAAAATTAGCATGCTTCTTCCCAGAAGCCCCCTTAGCCTTGGGGAAATGGGGCAAGAGAGTGCTCTTACCCCCGGTGATCCCCTTAATCAACACATCCAAGGACTCCCCAAAAAGGCGAGACCCATCATAAGGTAGATTGGCTAAGGTCTTACGTGAGGACTGGTCCACCGACCAACATTTTAACCAAACCAGGCGGCGAGACAACACCGCCACGCTGTGCACACGTGCAGCCAACGGAACCAGGTCCAGGTCCGCATCACACAGATACATGACACCCTGGTGGATTTGATCCACCATATCCAGGGTTGCCGGTGAGGCCGAATCGGCCACTAGGACGCGCCTAAGCATCTGCGTCCAACTTGCGATCGCCTGAGCCGCCATGAGAGAAGCAAACAGAGCCTTAAGCATAGAACCCGTAACAGAATAAGTATGACGGGCAAGAGACTCCAATCTCCTATCCGTGGCATCACGGAACACAGGGGAATCCTCTGCAGGAATCGCAGTGGATTTGTTTAAAACCGCAATTGCGTGATCCACTGGGGAAGGCACACACCACCTTTCATCAGTGGAAGGCGAGAAAGGATAACGCAGCTTGAATCTACTTGGTACAGCAAAAGGTTTGCGCAGATTGCGCCATTGTTCCTTAACAGCGCGCTGAAAATCATCATTGCAGGGGAAAACCTGCGGCGTCCTGCGTTTTCTCTGCGTCCCATAAGCCGCCAAGGCGGCGGGGGGACACACTTCATCCTGCAAACGCAGCGTTTGCTTTATGGAAGCAATCAACTCATCCATGATTGCAAGCTCTTCAGGCGAGCCAGGGGGAGAATTATCAACCCCCTCAACTTCAGCCTCCACCTCGGACCCCACTAGATCTAGAGAGGAGCGGGACCCCGATAAGGAGGCCCCCGCCATAACAGCCCCATCACCTTCACCCTCAGAATCAGAGGAAGGAGCAACTCTGGGCCTTTTAGTAGATTGAGCAGCCACCAGCATCTGTACCTGAGCAGCAAGGCCAGCCACAATAGTGGCTAAATCCCCCCCTGGGGGGGAAACAGCGGTCCCCTGGCTTTCTACCAAGGCGGTAGGAAATTTGCCCTCCTGAGAATCCATTGCCCCTGTAATGCCAGACAATAAAGGGTTAACTGCCCCTTTCAAGCAAGCGCGGCAAGCGCAGCCCACCGCACCACACTCAAGCACAATGAGACCCCCACAGGGAATATGCAAACTGAACACAGGCAATGGATAGCAAGAACAGAAGGATAAAACCTGAGGAGACCCTCGCCGCTGCTGCTGCCTCGATCGGTGTTCCTGGAAAGAGGAAGTGATGCTGCCAGGGCGCTCTATGAAAGCCTATGGAGGCTACAAGAAAATGGCCGCCATGCATGTAAAACATGCGGCCGGAGCGAGTGTAGGCAAAATGGCGCCGTTTGGCGCCGAAACCGCCGCTCCACAGTGCAGTAAAGCACACATGACATCCCAGTATCAGAATACATGTCAGATCGCCTCAGCGATCGCTGTATATGCCCAAACATGCCAAAAAAACATGCCCCACAGCACACAGCTTCACACACTGACCAGGCTGACACACACAGTGTCACACAGCTCCCCCCCCCTTGCAGCCCACAGCATGCAGCCGAGAGATAGGGAGACAAGCAGTGTGAATAGAGGCAGGTTACACAGTCCCAGACTGACACCCCCCCAGACAGACAGGTCCCCACATAAATACACTTACCTCACATGGCGTGGGGGACCCGCACAGGCGAACAAGCCGCTGCACATGAGGCAGGGAGAGTCGCATTCAAGACGCACAAAATGGGGGTTAAGAAACCGCACAGCGTCCAGTGAGGTAGCCACCTCACCAATCATCCCTGCACCGAACAGGGATGGGTCGTTCACTGTACCAGGAGCGTTACCTGGCTGAACGCTCGATGGCAGACTGGGAAGCCACTGACCCACGACCTGCGACCAGGGGGATCAGCCCGAGACCCAGTCCGCATGATCCTCTTCATCAGAAGAACTAACTAACGCTGACAAAAATAACAGCTAAGTAAAGGTAGAGAGAAAACTCAAACAAAATTTTAAAAAGAAGAACGAGTCTGGGGCAGAAAGCCCCAGCACAGAGAGAGCCAGCCACTCCTGACAAGCTAGACATTAAAACTGAGATATGGTTGCAGGAAGTAGGAGGGTATTGACTGAGGGGACCACCCCTTGAGGGTGGGATATGTTAAAAGCTTTAATGTTAACATATTCTGTTGCCTAGCTACTCCTTCGGAGCAAAGTCTAATACCCATATGTGACGAATATGAAGAGGCGGCGACTGTCGGAGGACGTAAGAGAAATTTCCTTTTGTCAAGTTTTTTTCTTTTCTTCTCTTCGCACTTATTCACAGTGACACTGAGACCTGTACTTTAGAAGCCCGGTTCACAGAAGAACGTGGTGCTGGAAACCGGTGATCTGTGCACATTTCCTGCACTGCGTTCAAATCGCATTGCCCTTGACAGAGTTGTATACAGTACTCGAAACCCATACTTGAGTAAAAGTACAAGTGCTCGATCAAAAAGTGACTTGAGTAGAAGTGGAAGTGCTCGATCAAAAAGTGACTTGAGTAGAAGTACTAAAGTATTCAACATTTTTTGTACTTAAGTATTGCAAGTAGTTTTTTTAAAACTTTTGCTACTCAAGTACTGAAAGTAAAAGTACCAGTAGTTTTGAAAAAAAATTGCTACTCAAGTACTGAAAGTAAAAGTACAAGTACTGTGTTATGTAGTTATTAAAGAAAGAAGTCAAAAGTTTGAACATCATATTGTTTTTTATTATTTCAAATGCAGCTTTTATTTATACATACAGTAGCTTTTATTTTTGTATGCGATGATAATACACATGTTTTGAGCTTCATGAAACCTGCCATCTACTATTCTGGCAGTGGTAATTTTTATAATAGTAACGAGTAACTATGCAGCACAAAAAAAAAAATATCGGAGTAGAAGTATTGAAATCATTGAAAAAATGTAGTGAAGTAAAAGTGGAAGTAGGAGAAAAGTAGTAAACTCCAGGAAAGTACAGATACCGCCTTTCGGTACTTAAGTACAGTAGTGAAGTAGTTCTACTTAGTTACTATACATCTCTGGCCCTTGATATCTTCAGCAGGTGTCAGTCTAATTTTAATAACACCCCAAACGCAGTGTGTTTGCCTGCACTGAATCGCATAGTACAAAACTACCATGCAATCCAGTTGCAGTGCATTTCCAAAAGTAGTGCATGCATTGGTTTTATGGGATTTGGGCCCGTTCATAAAGAATAGGCTCAAATTGCATCACACTGAATCACATGTGAAGTGCACATTCCTGTGCGATTCAGTGTGAACCTAGGCTAAATGGGACATTTTGTTTTTTACCTGAGAGTGCCGCATGTAAGTCTATGGGGACAGAGTGGCTGCACAGACAGCGTTGCTTGTCTTAGTTTGACAGGGGTGTGGGTGAGAACCCCCAAAATGTATACTGTCTGTGTTTGGGGCCGCACACCCACAACTGCACATCTGTCAGAAATGGGATAAGTGGCTGTGTCCCCATAGACTTCAAGATAAAAAATAAAAAAAATCAGGGAATGGTGCAGGCAGTGAAGCATGAGAACCCAGTAGAAATTCCATAATGGTCCTAGACAGGTACATCAGGGGGTTATGTTCCACTGGCTCCAAAATATCAGTGCAGCACCTCAGGAGAATGAATAATTCGCTAGAGTAGCAAACAGAGCAAAACTCTGTTTCCAGGTCATCCGGACAGGCACAAGCAAAATCACAACTTTGGGCAGAGCACAGGTGGGAACAGCCGTCATTAATAACCGCACAAAGATTGCTACCTGCAAAAGTACACAGAGTTCCAGATATAGGATGAGATGGTCTCTAATTTGTCATGTGAAAATCTCAGGAAATAAATACCAACCCAATATACCAGATACAAAAAAAGGAATGACAAATCCCCAATATTTATTATGATTGATATTATTATTACCTGACTGCCACATACAACATACATTGATACAACAATTAATACCAAAAAAGTTCTGGCGCTACTCCAAGATGATGAAGTCCTGGAATGTCCCTTCACAGAGAATACATAAAAACCTGTAAAGTTCATGTGTTGAAGATGTATGGGAATAGCAACACTGTTCGCCCAATTCCTGATGTAAGACAGCATAGAACATGTAATGGAAATTAGATATAGGAGATGGCGCTCAGTGTGCATATAGTAACAAACCCCAATGTGGACTTAGATGGATAGTCTCATAAACACTTTATTATGATGATCCAAGGGTAAAGCATATTGTGAATAAAACAAGGTCAGTCCTACCGCCCCTTGTAGCCTCTGGACATTCACACCGATGGTAATGGAATCCTGTAGGAGACCGGTGGATAATGTTAGGAGCCGGTTGTCAGATGGGGTCACAGGCAGGAGAGCTCGGTTGGTCTGATGTGCGGCCGCTTCCTCAGACCGGAGCTTCTGTGTCACACTCCCTCGGCACCCGACAAGAGCCTCGGGAGTCGCGCTTTGATGACGTCACTGCACGGGACCGAAGATCCACAGCCAGCCGGCTTAGAGGGATACTAGGATGTCAGCACGGATGGGGGACTGGTTGAGTTTGTTTCTGAAGAGCCTCCCGATCGCCACAACGACATGTTTCGCTACAATAGTAGCTTTATCAAGTTGTCTTGTTTTATTCACAATATGCTTTACCCTTGGATCATCATAATAAAGTGTTTATGAGACTATCCATCTAAGTCCACATTGGGGTTTGTTACTATATGCACACTGAGCGCCATCTCCTATATCTAATTTCCATTGATACAACAATGATGTCTGTCAACCCCTCCATATTGCCCAATATGGGTTCCTGACTCCTCCCAGGGTAATTGTCCACCCTCTGAATAGGCTTGGTTTGCCAATCAGTCCAATATATCCAGCGACCGTCCTGTTAAAAATAAGATCATTGGCCCAGTAATTCAATTGGCAAATCAATTTTTCTTATACTGTACATTGTGTTGGCCTAAAGATTATCACAGTGTCCCTTCATCCAATCAGAGGTCTTTAACTTGTAATTTGGTTCAACAATCCATTCACTATTATCAATTCACAATTCTTTAACCCCTTGGAGCCTAAGCCTTTTTCTGACATTTGCTGTTTACAAGTTAACTACTTAAGCCCCGGAAGATTTTACCCCCTTCCTGACCAGGGCCTATTTTGCGATTCGGCACTGTGTGACTTTAACGGACAATTGCACGGTCGTGCGATGCTGTACCTAAACGAATTTGACGTCCTTTTTTTCCACAAACAGAGCTTTCTTTTGGTGGTATTTGATCACCTGTGCGATTTTTTGATCATGGGCTATAAACAAAAAAAGAGCGTCAATTTTGCAAAAATAACAATATTTTTCACATTTTTTTATATGAAATCCCCCCCCCCCCCCAAAAAAATGTAAAAATCTAAATCTTTTAACATTTTCGGCCAATTTGTTTTATGCTACATATGTTTGGTAAAAAATAAAATCGCAAAAATTGTATTTTGATTGGTTTGCGCAAAAGTTATCGCATTTACTAACAAAGGGAAAGATTTTTGTCATTTTTGGTGTTTTTTTTTTTAACGAGTAATGGCGGCGATCTGCGATTTTTTTTGAGGGACTGCGACATTGCGACGGACAGATCGGACCCTTGACTGACATTTTTGACACTTTTGGGGGTACCAGTGACATTACTGCAGTCAGGCCCGGACTGGGACAAAAAATAGGCCCGGGCAATTTAGGCTGAGCAGCCCATTTTTTTTTTTAACAAAATGACCAATGATGAACAACTACCGGTTTCTCTATGTTTTTTAGTTATATTTAGCCTGCACACCCATGCGATCCAATTCTGCAAATCGTGCCGCGTTTTGGAAACTGATTGCGGAGTGTCGTTAACCTAACATACACTCCGCAATCTGTTTGCATGGACGGGTTGCTATTTAGATGAAGTCTGCATTTAGTGTGAACCCAGGCTAAGAGATAACAGGTAATTTTAGGGTACATTAAAAATATATTACCCAATTTTTGGGTAAAATATAAAAGATGAGTTTGTGTCAAGTAAATAAATACCCAACATGTCAAACCTTAAGACTATGCATGCCCGAAAATGGCAACACATTTCAGTACCCTATATTTTCCATAGGCAAAGCTATTAAAGATCATAGAGGTCATCAGTTCAGAGTTACCATGAACAATGATCCTATAATTATTGCTCTCATTCCAGTGTGCAGGGTCATATATTACACGTGTAGTAAAATCAGGGTTTTTGTTCACAGGCGCCCCCAAAATTTGTATGTAGTTTCGTATGGTGGTGGTGGGGATAGGGATGACATCAGTGGCAGTGGGGATAGGGGTGACATCAGTGGCAGTGGTGGTGGGGATAGGGGTGACATCAGTGGCAGTGGGGATAGGGGTGACATCAGTGGCAGTGGTGGTGGGGATAGGGGTGACATCAGTGGCAGTGGGGATAGGGGTGACATCAGTGGCAGTGGTGGTGGGGATAGGGGTGACATCAGTGGCAGTGGGGATAGGGGTGACATCAGTGGCAGTGGTGGTGGGGATAGGGGTGACATCAGTGGCAGTGGGGATAGGGGTGACATCAGTGGCAGTGGTGGTGGGGATAGGGGTGACATCAGTGGCAGTGGTGGTAGGGATAGGGGTGACATCAGTGGCAGTGGGGATAGGGGTGACATCAGTGGCAGTGGTGGTGGGGATAGGGGTGACATCAGTGGTGGTGGGGATAGGGGTGACATCAGTGGCAGTGGTGGTGGGGATAGGGGTGACATCAGTGGCAGTGGTGGTGGGGATAGGGGTGACATCAGTGGCAGTGGTGGTGGGGATAGGGGTGACATCAGTGGCAGTGGGGATAGGGGTGACATCAGTGGCAGTGGGGATAGGGGTGACATCAGTGGCAGTGGTGGTGGGTATAGGGGTGACATCAGTGGCAGTGGTGGTGGGGATAGGGGTGACATCAGTGGTGGTTGGGATAGAGATAACATCGGTGTTGAGGATAGGTTTGACATCAGTGGGAGTGGTGGTAAGGATAGGGATAACATCAGTGGCAGTGGTGGTGGGGATAGGAATGACAATGTTCACTGCCACTGATGTCATCCCTATCCTCATCACCATTGCCACTGATGTCATCCTTATCCTCACCACCATTGCCACTGATGTCATCCTTATCCCCCCCATCACCACTTCCTCATGGGAGGGGTGGAGATCAGACAGAGGGATGGCGGTGGGAGAGATGGGATGAGGCAGAGCAGAGGGATGGCGGTGGGATGGATGGGATGAGGCAGAGCAGAGGGATTGAGGTGGGAGGGATGGGATGAGGCAGAGCAGAGGGATGGAGGTGGGATGGATGATGAGATGAGGCACAGCAGAGGGATGGATGATGGGATGAGGCACAGCAGAGGGGATGGATGATGGGATGAGGCACAGCAGAGGGGATGGATGGTGGGATGAGGCACAGCAGAGGGGGTGGATGGTGGGATGAGGCACAGCAGAGGGGATGGAGGTGGGATGGATGATGGGATGAGGCACAGCAGAGGGGATGGATGATGGGATGAGGCACAGCAGAGGGGATGGATGATGGGATGAGGCACAGCAGAGGGGATGGGTGATGGGATGAGGCACAGCAGAGGGGATGGATGGTGGGATGAGGCACAGCAGAGGGGATGGATGATGGGATGAGGCACAGCAGAGGGGATGGATGATGGGATGAGGCACAGCAGAGGGGATGGATGGTGGGATGAGGCACAGCAGAGGGGATGGAGGTGGGATGGATAATGGGATGAGGCAAAGTAGATGGGATGGAGGTGGGATGGATGATGGGATGAGGCACAGCAGAGGGGATGGATGATGGGATGAGGCACAGCAGAGGGGATGGATGATAGGATGAGGCACAGCAGAGGGGATGGATGATGGGATGAGGCACAGCAGAGGGGATGGATGATGGGATGAGGCACAGCAGAGGGGATGGATGATGGGATGAGGCACAGCAGAGGGGATGGATGGTGGGATGAGGCACAGCAGAGGGGATGGAGGTGGGATGGATGATGGGATGAGGCACAGCAGAGGGGATGGATGATGGGATGAGGCACAGCAGAGGGGATGGATGATGGGATGAGGCACAGCAGAGGGGATGGATGATGGGATGAGGCACAGCAGAGGGGATGGAGGTGGGATGGATAATGGGATGAGGCAAAGCAGATGGGATGGATGATGGGATGAGGCACAGCAGAGGGGATGGATGATGGGATGAGGCACAGCAGAGGGGATGGATGATGGGATGAGGCACAGCAGAGGGGATGGATGATGGGATGAGACACAGCAGATGGGATGGAGGTGGGATGGATGATGGGATGAGGCACAGCAGAGGGGATGGATGATGGGATGAGGCACAGCAGAGGGGATGGAGGTGGGATGGATGATAAGATGAGGCACAGCAGAGGGGATGGATGATGGGATGAGGCACAGCAGAGGGGATGGATGATGGGATGAGGCACAGCAGAAGGGATGGATGGTGGGATGAGGCACAGCAGAGGGGATGGAGGTGGGATGGATGATGGGATGAGGCACAGCAGAGGGGATGGATGATGGGATGAGGCACAGCAGAGGGGATGGATGATGGGATGAGGCACAGCAGAGGGGATGGATGGTGGGATGAGGCACAGCAGAGGGGATGGAGGTGGGATGGATAATGGGATGAGGCAAAGCAGAGGGGATGGAGGTGGGATGGATGATGGGATGAGGCACAGCAGAGGGGATGGATGATGGGATGAGGCAAAGCAGATGGGATGGAGGTGGGATGGATGATGGGATGAGGCACAGCAGAGGGGATGGATGATGGGATGAGGCACAGCAGAGGGGATGGATGATGGGATGAGGCACAGCAGAGGGGATGGATGATGGGATGAGGCACAGCAGAGGGGATGGATGATGGGATGAGGCACAGCAGAGGGGATGGAGGTGGGATGGATGATGGGATGAGGCACAGCAGAGGGGATGGATGGTGGGATGAGGCACAGCAGAGGGGATGGATGGTGGGATGAGGCACAGCAGAGGGGATGGAGGTGGGATGGATGATGGGATGAGGCACAGCAGAGGGGATGGATGATGGGATGAGGCACAGCAGAGGGGATGGATGATGGGATGAGGCACAGCAGAGGGGATGGAGGTGGGATGGATGATGGGATGAGGCACAGCAGAGGGGATGGATGATGGGATGAGGCACAGCAGAAGGGATGGATGGTGGGATGAGGCACAGCAGAGGGGATGGATGGTGGGATGAGGCACAGCAGAGGGGATGGATGATGGGATGAGGCACAGCAGAGGGGATGGATGATGGGATGAGGCACAGCAGAGGGGATGGATGGTGGGATGAGGCACAGCAGAGGGGATGGATGGTGGGATGAGGCACAGCAGAGGGGATGGATGATGGGATGGATGATGGGATGAGGCACAGCAGAGGGGATGGATGATGGGATGAGGCACAGCAGAAGGGATGGATGGTGGGATGAGGCACAGCAGAGGGGATGGATGGTGGGATGAGGCACAGCAGAGGGGATGGATGATGGGATGAGGCACAGCAGAAGGGATGGATGGTGGGATGAGGCACAGCAGAGGGGATGGATGGTGGGATGAGGCACAGCAGAGGGGATGGAGGTGGGATGGATGATGGGATGAGGCACAGCAGAGGGGATGGATGATGGGATGAGGCACAGCAGAGGGGATGGATGATGGGATGAGGCACAGCAGAGTGGATGGATGATGGGATGAGGCACAGCAGAGGGGATGGAGGTGGGATGGATGATGGGATGAGGCACAGCAGAGGGGATGGATGATGGGATGAGGCACAGCAGAGGGGATGGATGATGGGATGAGGCACAGCAGAGGGGATGGATGATGGGATGAGGCACAGCAGAGTGGATGGATGATGGGATGAGGCACAGCAGAGGGGATGGAGGTGGGATGGATGATGGGATGAGGCACAGCAGAGGGGATGGATGGTGGGATGAGGCACAGCAGAGGGGATGGAGGTGGGATGGATGATGGGATGAGGCACAGCAGAGGGGATGGATTATGGGATGAGGCACAGCAGAAGGGATGGATGGTGGGATGAGGCACAGCAGAGGGGATGGATGGTGGGATGAGGCACAGCAGAGGGGATGGATGATGGGATGAGGCACAGCAGAGGGGATGGATGATGGGATGAGGCACAGCAGAGGGGATGGATGGTGGGATGAGGCACAGCAGAGGGGATGGATGGTGGGATGAGGCACAGCAGAGGGGATGGATGATGGGATGGATGATGGGATGAGGCACAGCAGAGGGGATGGATGATGGGATGAGGCACAGCAGAAGGGATGGATGGTGGGATGAGGCACAGCAGAGGGGGTGGATGGTGGGATGAGGCACAGCAGAGGGGATGGATGATGGGATGAGGCACAGCAGAAGGGATGGATGGTGGGATGAGGCACAGCAGAGGGGATGGATGGTGGGATGAGGCACAGCAGAGGGGATGGAGGTGGGATGGATGATGGGATGAGGCACAGCAGAGGGGATGGATGATGGGATGAGGCACAGCAGAGGGGATGGATGATGGGATGAGGCACAGCAGAGGGGATGGATGATGGGATGAGGCACAGCAGAGTGGATGGATGATGGGATGAGGCACAGCAGAGGGGATGGAGGTGGGATGGATGATGGGATGAGGCACAGCAGAGGGGATGGATGATGGGATGAGGCACAGCAGAGGGGATGGATGATGGGATGAGGCACAGCAGAGGGGATGGATGATGGGATGAGGCACAGCAGAGTGGATGGATGATGGGATGAGGCACAGCAGAGGGGATGGAGGTGGGATGGATGATGGGATGAGGCACAGCAGAGGGGATGGATGATGGGATGAGGCACAGCAGAGGGGATGGATGATGGGATGAGGCACAGCAGAGGGGATGGATGATGGGATGAGGCACAGCAGAGGGGATGGATGATGGGATGAGGCACAGCAGAGGGGATGGAGGTGGGATGGATGATGGGATGAGGCACAGCAGAGGGGATGGATGGTGGGATGAGGCACAGCAGAGGGGATGGAGGTGGGATGGATGATGGGATGAGGCACAGCAGAGGGGATGGATGATGGGATGAGGCACAGCAGAGGGGATGGATGGTGGGATGAGGCACAGCAGAGGGGATGGAGGTGGGATGGATGATGGGATGAGGCACAGCAGAGGGGATGGAGGTGGGATGGATGATGGGATGAGGCACAGCAGAGGGGATGGATGGTGGGATGAGGCACAGCAGAGGGGATGGAGGTGGGATGGATGATGGGATGAGGCACAGCAGAGGGGATGGATGGTGGGATGAGGCACAGCAGAGGGGATGGAGGTGGGATGGATGATGGGATGAGGCACAGCAGAGGGGATGGAGGTGGGATGGATGATGGGATGAGGCACAGCAGAGGGGATGGAGGTGGGATGGATGATGGGATGAGGCACAGCAGAGGGGATGGAGGTGGGATGGATGATGGGATGAGGCACAGCAGAGGGGATGGAGGTGGGATGGATGATGGGATGAGGCACAGCAGAGGGGATGGATGGTGGGATGAGGCACAGCAGAGGGGATGGAGGTGGGATGGATGATGGGATGAGGCACAGGCAGCAGACAGAGTGTCTTGTGAAGAGTAGAGTACCCTTTCTTCCTTACCTTGCAGAGCTGCAGGCCCTGGGTGCCGGTGTCTTCGATGTGGCTGCACACTGTTCCCGCCAGGCCCGGATCAAGCAGGAAGGAGTCCCGGCTAGCTCCTCCCCCTTCACGGAGCCGGCCGCAGTGAGCACAGCCCGGCGGCTGCCAGCCTGCTGCCACTATGCCTAAGACTAGGGGGAGTGGGGGACACTACAGTGAGTGCAGTGACATACCCGGCCGGCGGCCGGCCGGCCAGAAGAATACGCGGCCGGCCGGTAGGCCGGCCGCGGAGGGCCAGCTTGGGACGGGACTCAGAGGGAGGGACACTGTCTGGGACTGGCACACAAAATGACATGCGCCCAGAGGTCGGCCCACCGGGCATATGCCGGTCTGCCCTATGGCCAGTCCGGCCCTGACTGCAGTAATCAGTGCTATACATATGCACTGTTACTGTAAAAATGAAACTGGCAGGGAAGGAGTTAACTGTATTGGAGAGGGAGGGGTTAAGTGTGTCCTAGGGGTGTGTTTCTAACTGTGATGGGACATGGCTACTAGTGTAAAACAGAGGTCAACGGTCCTACATAGTAGAACTGTCTGATCTCCATTTTTACACAGGGGAGAATCAGCCGCCTGCCTTTCTCCCTTCCCGGCGAACGATCGCGAGTGACCGGCGGACATCGGGTCCACCGGTCACACGCACTGACTTCTTAGGGAACGAGCCGGGCAGGCGCGCGCTCGCCCGCTATTGGCTCACAAGCTGGTGACAGGCTAGTGACGTACCGGTACGTCACTTTGCCTGGCCGGGGCTGACCGCCGCAGTATATGTACTTGCGGCGGTCGGCAAGTGGTTAAAATCAGTATTTTTTGCTAGAAAATTACTTAGAACCGCCAGACATTAGATCTATATACATACAGGATCTCACAAAAGTAAGTACACCCCTCACATTTTTGTAAATATTTTATAATATCTTTTCATGTGACATCACTGAAGAAATGACACTTTGCTACAATGTAAAGGAGTGAGTGTACAGCTTGTATAACCACTTGCCGACTGCCTAACGCCGATCTACGTCGGCAGTCAGCCCCTCACAGGCAAAGGGCTACGTCACTAGCTTGTGAGGGTCTAGGGAGCGAGCGCGCGCCGCCGGAGGCGCGCTCCCGCGTGGTCACGGACCCCCCCGCGCGTGTGACCAGCGGACTCGATGTCCGCCGGTCACTTGGCGATCGGCGGGGGAGGGGGAGAATGTCAGGCAGCTTGTGTAAACAAGCCACCTGTCATTCTCCTCGCTGTAAAGACACTGATCACACGGATCTAGTATGTAGATCCGTTGATCAGTGTCCTTACAGCTCAAGCCACAGCCAATCACAGTAGAAAGCACGCCCCTAGGGATACACACAGCCCCTCCCTCCCAAATAAAGTTAACCCCTTCACTACCAGTGTATTTTTACAGTAACAGTGCATATATATAGCACTGATTACTGCAGTAATGTCACTGGTAACCCCAAAAGTGTCACAAATGTCAGTCAAGGGTCCGATCTGTCCGCCGAATGTCGCAGTACCGGAAAAAAATCGCAGATCGCCGCCATTACGCGTTAAAAAAAAAACAACAAAAATGACAAAAATCTTTCCCTTTGTTAGTAAACGCGATAACTTTTGCGCAAACAAATCAAAATACGCTTTTTGCGGTTTTTTTTACCAAACATAGGTAGCATAAAACAAATTGGCCGAAAATGTTAAAAAATTTTGATTTTTAAATTTTTTTTGGGGAAATTTCATATAAAAAAATGTGAAAAATATTGCTATTTTTGCAAAATTGACGCTCTTTTTTTGTTTATAGCGCGTGATCAAAAAATCGCACAGGTGATCAAATACCACCAAAAGAAAGCTCTGTTTGTGGGAAAAAAAGGACGCCAAATTTGTTTAGGTACAGCGTCGCACGACCGCGCAATTGTCCGTTAAAGTCACGCAGTGCCGAATCGCAAAATACCCCCTGGTCGGAATGGGGGTAAAATCTTCCAGGGCTTAAGTGGTTAACAGTGTAAATTTGCTGTCCCCTCAAAATAACTTAACACACAGCCATTAATGTCTAAACTGCTGTCAATAAATTGGGCCAATTTAGCCATTTTCCCTCCCCGGTGTCATATGACTTGTTAGTGTTACAAGGTGTGAATGTGAAATTTTATGAACTTCTCTATACCTCAGTTAACCACTTTAAGACCAGAAAGGATTTGTCCCCTTCCTGACCAGGCCCTTTTTTGCGATTCGGCACTGTGTTACTTTAACGGACAATTGCGTGGACGTGCGACGCTGTACCCAAATTTTTTCCCAGAAATAGAACTTTCTTTTGGTGGTATTTGATCACCTGTGCGATTTTTATTTTTTGCGCTATAAACAAAAAAAGAGCGACAATTTTGAAAAAAAAAACAATATTTTTCACATTCTGCTATATGACATTCTCAAAAAAAAAAATTAAAAAATCAAAATGTTTTAACATTTTAGGTCAATTTGTTTTCTGCTACATATTTTTGGTAAAAAAAATCGCAATAAGCGTATTTTGATTGGTTTGTGCAAAAGTTATCGCGTTTACTAACTACGGGAAAGATTTATGTAATTTTTTTTTTTATTAGTAATGGCGGCAATCTGCGATTGTTTGCAGGACTGCGACATTGCGGCGGACAGATCGGACCCATGACTGATATTTTTGACACTTTTTGGGGGACCAGTGACATTGCTACTACAGTAAAACTGGGATGGGCGGTCGGTAATTGGTTAAAAAAGATTTAACCTACTATGTACAATTTATCTGAATCACAGGTGGTGGTAAATATTTTGTTTTTCCAATTCCATTTTCTCTGTATAATGCATGATATGATTAGTTTAGCTTAGATACATAACAATAAGTCCTAATACAACAGAAATGGGTGTCATTTGGTTTTAAAATTGTAGTTAAAGCGGAGTTCCACCCTTAAAAGTCACTTTTCCCCATCTGCTTGCTCTGTTTTACCTGAAAAATAAATGGATAATCACGATTTTTTTTCTTTACTTACCTTGCTTTAGAAGAAAATATACTTACCTTACTTCCTCTTCTTCCCTCTGTGGCCGCGGCCCGTGCCGTCACTTCCTGCTTGCATTGATTCCTGGGAGCTGAACGTCATCGCTCCCAGGAATCAATGCGCCTGCACCGGCCCCGCTCGTCATGTCCGGTGAAGGCGCGTCATTCCCTGCTAAACGGCTTCTGGGCATGCCTAGAAGCTGTGCAGGAATGACGCTCCTGCACCGGACATGACAAGCGGGGCCGCAGCAGACGCATTCTGGGATGAAGAGGACGCAGAAGAGGACGTGCTGGCTTCAGCTGCCCACACCTGAGATGGCAGCGCTAGACAAGACATTTTCAAGGTAAGTATTTCTTCTAAAAGGTAAGTGCCACCTGGGACAGTTCAGAGGCTATCCATTGTGGAATGTGACTGTCCCGGGGGTATTTTTAGTGAAAAAACTTTCCGAGGGTGGAACTCCACTTTAAGTGTGGCAGAGAAAGACAGACAAGTGGATCTGAAGTATTTTGCTTGATAAACTATTTTTTTTTTACCCACTAGCCGACTGTTCACAGTAATCCTACTGCGGCAGTGCGGCTCTCCTGGGTCCGGCAAAGTAGACCTACGTCGCTCACGTTCACGGCTCCAGGATGCGATCCCGATCCTGGTCTCATTCAGCTCAGAGCTGATCAGTCACCAGATGTAGACCAATGATTTTTGGTCTGGATCTGGTGATCGGTTCTGGCCAATGGCATCATGTCCCCTGCCTGTGTAATGTAAACACAGGCAGGGGAAGTGATGTAATTTTCCCTCCTGGAGCCCTTTTGGTACCAGGAGAAGAAGAAAAAGCATCTAAAACGTAAATTCCACAACACTACACTGACACTACCACACATAGGTACACTTTTAACCCCTTGATCACCTCCCCTAAACCCCCCACATAAGCAATATTTATTGTGAAATAAGCAATTATTTATGTGCACATTAGCACGTATGTCATAATTATATTTATTGTTGGTATTTATGTTGGCACCAGTTACCATTATACAACTTCCCACCACATTATTGGGTTGAGTGTGCTAGTCCCCAAACCCATTTATAGGTAGCAGTGACACTCAGTTTGTTATTTATTTCATTCAGATTTATTTTGATCACAGGCAGCGCCATTTCTCACCTGCACATAGCACTTTTTCAATTGGGATACCACCACCCGGTGGTAGTTTTTAGTGAGGGCAGCAACCTTATTATTTATTTATTCACCACTTAGCTTGGTCCATAGAGTGGGAAACCCCCATATTTCTTGGTAATTAAAATCTGCCTACAACCCCTCCCACTGATCAAAGGCAGTACTAGTCATTGGCTAGTGCTGGGGCCCAGAGTCCTGCATTGGAGCTCTCAAAAGAATTGTACACCAACAGTAAAGGGGTGGAAATCTCCAAATTATATCCCAAATTAGGGTGGCACTGTCCCTTTAGGAGAAGCAGAACAAGACTCTGGCCAAAGGCCTCTCACTAGTATGCAGTCTGCTGTAAAGCCTGCTCCCTTTCTCTGGCGTACGGAACCCTGGACATTGAAGGGCTGCGTCTGTGGCAATGGCGGCAACTCTGGACTCTGCAGTGACGATCTGTTACAAAGGCAGTGGTGCTTGCTTGGTCCCTCTGATGGTAGTGGCCTCTGAGCAACAGCACAGTGCCACCCTGATATAAGTATGAGTTCTTGCCCTTCATGTGAGACTCCCCAAGCACAGGCTTCTTCTTTTTGTTCCTCCATCTGGCACAACTTCCTCCTGGGACTTGTAGTACCACCAAGTCTGTCAGTGTAAAGTCTCCAAATGGGGACTACATCCAACCCCCACAAATCCCTGCAGTTCCCAGCAGCTCCCTGGGTGGGCTTTCTCTCCCCAGAATATTGTGCAGCCAATCCTTGCCCTTCTGCTGTCTGAGTGAGTGGTAGGTGGGACCGCCATCCAGCAGCCGCAGAGTCCTCTTTCTCCTCTTATCTAGACCAGTAGCTCTGGCAGGGAGAAGAAGAGAGTCTGTAGGGTAAGCTGTGTGTGATAAACCCATCCATGCAGAGGGACAAAACAGCACCACTGCCAAGGCTGCAAAAGCAGTTATGTATTCAAAATGCAGTACATGTATTTAACCATTTCAAGACAAGGCCATTTTCTGACACTTGATGCTTACAAGTTAAAATCAGTATTTTAGCTAGAAATACAATATATTTTAAAAGATACTAAACCGTAAAGTTAGTTTTTTGTATAATCTGAAAGATGATGTTACGCTGAGTAAATGGATACCTAACATGTCATGCTTTGAAATTGTGCAAACTCGTGGAATGGCGACAAACTATGGTAATTAAAAATCTCCATAGGCAACAATTTAAAATGTTTTACAGGTTACTTGTTTAGAGTTACAGAGAAGGTCTAGTGCTAGAATTATTGCTCTCGCTCTAACCATCGCGGTGATACCTCACATGTGTGGTTTGAACACTGTTTACATTTGCGGGTGCAACTTATGTATGCGTTTACTGTGGCGCGTGAGCACGGAGGGATGGCTGCTTTATTATTTTTTTTTAGGAAGAGATGTCTAAAATTATCCCGCTTCCTGGAAATAATGTATAAAAATGTTGAAGATGTGCAGAAGAAATTATATTATACCTATGTTTAAAAAGAGGAAATAGAGAGTTTGCTGCCACCTCTGAATTTCCCAATAAGGAAATCTGGATAATGTATAGAAGGAGATGTGAGGTAGGCGCTCCTCTAAGAGTATATGAAATATTGTATAAAGTGCTAAAGCAAGATGGGATACAATGAGCAATATAAATAATGAATCATATATGATGAGAAAGTGCTCTTGTGCTTATTATGATTACAACCAAGTGCTAGGGTTGTGATTCCCTTCCCAACCACTGGAGGGAGTGACGTGTAGAAGAATAAATTATATAGGGATGATATAAATAATGTGATTAACCACTTTACCACCGGAGGATTTTGCTGTCTTACGTCCAGGCCACTTTTTGCGATTCGGCGCTGTGCGACTTTAACTGACAATTGCGCGGTCGTGCGACGCTGTACCCAAACTAAATTTACGTCCTTTTTTTCCCACAAACAGAGCTTTCTTTTGGTGGTATTTGATCACCTGTGCGATTTTTACTTTTTGCGCTATAAACAAAAAAAGAGCGTTTATTTTGAAAAAATAACAATATTTTTCACATTTTTTTTATATGAAATTTCCCCCCCCCCCCCAAAAAATGTAAAAATCTAAATTTTTTAAATTTTTGGCCAATTTGTTTTCTGCTACCTATGTTTGGTAAAAAAATCACAATAAGCGTATTTTGATTGGTTTGCACAAAAGTTATTGCGTTTACTAACAAAGGGAAAGATTTCTGTCATTTTTGGTGGTTTTTTTTTAGGCGTAATGGCGGTGATCTGCGATTTTTTTTTTTGCGGGACTGCAACATTGCGGCGGACAGATCGGACCCTTGACTGACATTTTTGACACTTTTGGGGGTACCAGTGATATTACTAGAGTAATCAGTGCTATACATATGCACTGTTACTGTAAAAATGACACTGGCAGGGAAGGGGTTAATTTTATTGGAGAGGGAGGGGTTAATGTATGCCTGGTGCTTACTGACGTGTGAGGGGGGGAGGTGACTGTGTGACACAAGGACAGATCGAGGGTTCAACTATGCTGAACCCTGCAATCTGACCCTGCCTGTCACTTCAGAGATCCGCCCGCTGTGTTTACACACAGCAGCGGATCTCCAGACTCGATCCCCGACGATCGGGTAAGAGCAGCGGCGATTGCCGCCGCTCCTCCCCTGGCCCGACTCCCGCTGTGACTGAAAACAGCGGGAGCGAGCCTCCGGCGGAGTCCAGTGACGTAGGTCTACGTCGCTGGACGGGAAAGAGCCACTTTGCTGCAGTAGCAGCAAAGTGAGCGGAGGTAAAGTGGTTAATTAATAGGTGATCTTATAAAAGTGCCAATAATGTGATTATATTGAATTGAAGTGCTCTATATTCAACTTTCAAAGGAGTACATCACAACGTGCCTTATATAAATATGACAATAATTAAAACACTAATGGTGACAAAAAATAAAAATGTGCTGGTTCAAAGTTGGTACTAGTGCTGTAGCAGTCCACAGTCCATAAATACAGTGCTATCCTGTGTTGGTTGCAGCTCCCTCCAAATAGCTCAAAGTTCCTGTGCTTCCCGCCCCGTCGTTGCGTCACTTCCGCTAGAGGTGGTTGAGGGCCGTGGAACGCACGGACCCGGATATCTGCTGCTATACCGTAATACTGCTGCTAAACTGTGAGTGGATATTTGTTTTAAGTTAAATAAATACTTTTACATACTACACTATGGAGGTATTTCACTACTTTCTCCATATGTGAGCGATGGTACCGTAGGAAGCCGGTAGGAGAGCTGCGAAGACCAGGGAAACATC
Source organism: Pelophylax lessonae (assembly GCF_965119305.1). Taxonomy (NCBI): domain Eukaryota; kingdom Metazoa; phylum Chordata; class Amphibia; order Anura; family Ranidae; genus Pelophylax; species Pelophylax lessonae. The sequence continues at coordinate 75,231 of NW_028119753.1, forward strand.
CTTACTGCAATTAAGGCTACATACCCCTGCAGGGGTAAGGATTTGTGGTGAGTGCATAACCATAAGGGGAACAGCACCTGCACGAGCCTTGATGCACTAAGGAAGAAGGAAGCACTGTCACTTTAGGCTTTGGATATTTTTACAGCACAGGGAAGGCTCCCCATCACCAACTTTGAACCAGCACATTTTTATTTTTTTGTCACCATTAGTGTTTTAATTATTGTCATATTTATATAAGGGACGTTGTGATGTACTCATTTGAAAGTTGGATATAGAGCACTTCAATTCAATATAATCACATTATTCCCACTTAATTACTAATTAATCACCTCATTTAATTTATTCTTCTACACGTCACTCCCTCCAGTGGTTGGGAAGGGAATCACAACCTTAGCACTTGGTTGTAATCGTACTTTCTTGTCCTATAAATATATATTTTTTGTATTAAAAAAAATGTTTTTATTTTTATATCATTGATTTTTTACACTGTCCCTTAAAGTTTTTTTTAAATCACTTTTATTTCTGTCACAAGGAATGTAAACGCCCCAGGTGACAGCAATAGTCATGTCAGGTATTTTTTAGGGATCTGGGTTCCCTTGTTTGGGGCAGGATCACATGTTTCCAGCCCAATAGAAATCAATTGGAGCGCCTGAAAAACGCAGGTAACACGTGTTTTTGTGCCTAACAGCCAGTCTCCTCCTCCTAGTAACCTCCTTCCAACTGAAGGAAACAAAAAACCCTTACACCTGAACATGCATGGAAAACACATGTAAACACATGTGAAGAAGCCGACACTCACGTGTGCACCGAGCTTTAGCACTGGAATGAGCGATTTCCGAAAAAGGATGCAATGAGGCTTTATTACCTTGGTTTCATGTTCTGTTCTATCACTTAGCTTCATTTTTTATTTATTAGAAGGTAATCGGTGTACATGAGTTGAAGAAGATTTATTTTGGAGAAAGAAAGACAGTGAAGAGCGTAGAATTTGGCTCTTAGCACGCAGTACAATCTAGGAGTAGTGTGTACTTCTCTGTGTTTTAGTGTGCCCTGAGGAAGAGGGAGGGGGGGGGTCTAAGCAAGAGAGGGGGGTGAGGAAAGGGGTGTCTAAGGAAGAGGGGAGGTCTGAGCAAGAGAGGGAGGGTGAAAGGGGGGTTCTGAGGAAGAGAGGGGTGTCTGGGGGGGTCTAAGCAAGAGAGAGGGTGAGGAAAGGGGTGTCTAAGGAAGAGGGGGGGTCTGAGCAAGAGAGGGAGGGTGAAAGGGGGGTTCTGAGGAAGAGAGGGGGTGTCTGGGGGGTGTAAGGAAAACAGGGTAGGTGGGTGAGGGGGGGGGTCTGAGGAGGAAATGTCTAAGGAAGGGAATGGGTGTTTAAGGAAGGGGGAAAGAGGAGAGGGGGGTCTAAGAAAGAAGGGGCTGAGGTAGAGAGGGGGGGCCTCTGGGGGTGGGGGGGTCAAAGGAAGAATGGAGGGTAAGGAGCGGGTGGTTGGGGGGGTGTAGGGAAAACGGAGTAGGTGGGTGAGGGGGGGGGGTCTGAGGAGGAGAGGGGGGATCTGAGGAAGAGAAGGGGTGTCTAAGGAAAAGGGGGTGAGGAGGAGAGGGGGGCCTGAGGAAGAGAGGGGGTGTCTGGGGGGTGCCGAAGTTAGAAGGGGAGGGGGTGTTTGGGGGGGGATCTAGAGAAAACCGGGGGGGTGGGGTCTGAGGAAATGTCTAAGGAAGGGGGGATGAGGAGAGGGGGGGGGGGGTCTAAGAAAGAAGGAGGCTGAGGAAGGGAGGGAGGTCAAAGGAAGAAGGGAGGGTAAGGAGGGGGTGTTTGGGGGGTCTAGGGAAAACGGAGTAGGTGAGTCTGAGGAGGAGAGGAGGGTGTCTAGGAGGAGGGGGAGCTCTGAGGAAGGGGGGGGGGGTCTAGGAAGGAGATGAGGGGGTGAAGAAGAGAGGGGGCTCTGAGGAGGAGGGAGGGAAGGTCTGGGACTGAGTTCTCACCCCTCTTCCCCTTTGTATTTACACACAGCACAGTAAGGATCTTCTTTCTTCCTCCCTCCAGTCATGTGACAAGGTAATAGAGAACGGCAGCCTTCCCTCACTGCAGAGCAGCGCTCTCTATTGCCACCTGCAGGCTGGAGGAAGGAGAAAGTCTAATCCTCTCTCTAGCTCTACGTCGGTATTTCTGTTAGTGTGCATAGAGGAGGAGTGGCCTCACAACCAGCGCGCGGAGGTGGGCGAGCGCCAACTCTGATTGGTGGAGGGGGCGGGCGGTGATGTCATGACAACGCGAAGGCGGAGCCTCGTCATTTTTCCTGTAGGTTGCCAAGGAGACGGAGTGTTTATTTCGCTGCCGTCTCAGCGCCCTACAGCGGATTTATATGAGATTACAGCCACAGCTTTTTCATTGATAACCTCTCGTCTGTATCCAGGAGAGACAGTAAGTATCATTAGTTGTCATGTCACCTTACCAGTGAGGCCGGGTCCAGTGTCTGGATGTGTGGGGGGTGGGGGACGATAGAGACCTGGACCCGGCTTGTGCTGTGAATGATCTGTCAGTGTTTTCTCTCCTCTCCAGGGGCGTACCAAGGGGTTGGCCATACAGGTGCCTTCCAGGGGCGCAGGCCGAGGGGGGGGGGGGGGCGCAAAAACATTGTCAGTGTTAGCGGTGATTGTTGTGCCCTCCCCTCAGCTTCTCCGGTACAGAGAGCCGCTGTGTGTCCCCCGGGGAGCTGTGCTCAACATGTGTCCACCCTGTATATACCCCCCCCCCCCTCTGTAGTGTGCAGCCTGT